>NC_068938.1:106420796-106500796 GCF_016801865.2 Culex pipiens pallens
TTAAGTTTGTGTTTATCGTTTTGATAAAAGTTTATGGGGTAGATAATGAGCAGATGACTCATCGAATCAGTGTTACTTAGTTATGTGTTCTTTCGTTTAGTTCAAGCTTTCCACAGCGACTCCTGATTTTTTTACACTTAGATTTGAATTTATTTTTACTTTGTTTCTTTTTGTTGTGACTCTTTTTGTAGATTCGGTGAATCTCTTTAAAATCTAAAAAAAAAAACAATACGTTTTTGATTGCCAAAGAGCAATTAAAAAAAATCCTCATCAGCCAACAACTCAAGAATCTTTAGCACAACAAATAAGAAAAATAGTTTTTCTAAATAAGTATAATTTTATATGGATTACTTAGGCCGTTGCAAATATTTTTCAAAGCCTATGTGCCCCCCCCCCCCCTTCACAAACGGCCTGAATAATCAGGGGGCGAATAAAAAAACATTTTTTCGAAAAACTTCAAAAAAAATAAAACTAGTTAAATTGCATTTTCCTGCGTTTAAACATGCTAAACTGCCCATGTTCGCATAAATGTCCCATATGCAAAAACAGCAAGCTGAGAAAAACGCATTTAAAGTTTGTCCCATACATAAGGCTACGTGTTAAGTTTTCACGAAAAAACTGGATTTCCTCCTGATTTCTAGAACAAAGTACTGGATGTTATAGGCTCATTTGAAAGAGCACACAATTTTGAACAAAACTGTATCAATAACTCGAAATCGATGAAAATGCATATGGGACATTTATGCGATCAGGGGCAGTAAATATGATTATATTTAGCATGTTTGAACTCCTTTGAAAACATTAAAAAAAATTATGAAATACCAATGTACAGATTTAAAAATTTTGAAAATATTTTTATCGAAAAGATCGGAAAATTTCACGATTGTTTCATATTTTGACATTGTAAATCGGACCATTGGTTGCTGAGATATCGACATTAAGAAAATTGTGGGTTGTTTGGGTGAGACATAGAAAACATCAATTTTCTTGTTTTAAAACCTTTGCATGCCAATATCTCAGCAACTAAGGTTCGTATCAACAAAGTCCGAAAAAGCAAAATATTGAGAATTTTCTCAGCTTTTCAAAAATATTTTTTCAAAAGTGGGCAAACATGGGCACTATTTTTAAAAAATCAACAACTGCGACTATTTTGAAAAAAGTTTCATAAAAATGGTTATAACTTGAACACGGTGCACTTTATCAAAATTTCACTGAAGTACTTTTTGATTGCAAATTCAATTTTACATTGAAAAATTAAATTGAAAAAAAATTGCGACCAATATCTCGATTTAAAAAAAAATTTATTGGTTCAAAAAATCATAACTCGGTCAATGATTTTTTGCCCATTCTGGAAATTTCTGAAAAGTTGGCATTTGATGTCCTCTAAAACATATCAAAAAATAAAAATAGTGTTTTTTTGCAAATCAAGTTTTAGTGACAAAAAGTGAAATTTAGAATCAGCAAAAAAAATTTACCGTGTATCATTTTTTTTTCAGTGTACTGCCGCTCTAATCGTGTCCGTCCCATATGTAAAAACAGCAAGCCGAGAAAAACGCATGTCAAGTTTGTCCCGCCCATAAGGCTACGTGTTAGAATTTCACGAAAAAGTGGATTTTCTCCGGTTTTCTAAAACAAAGTACTAAATTTTATTGAGTTTTCTGATAGTTTACATGATTTTGAACCAAACTGCATCATTACCTCAAAATTGACGAAATTACATATGGGACGGACTTGATTTGAGCGGCAGTGTAGTCCACCTACAACTTTGCCAAAGACACCAAATCGATCAAAAAATTCCTTCAAAAGATACAGATTTTTGAATTTACACATATCATTTTTGTATGGACAGCTGCCCAAATTTGTATGGAAAATTATATGGACAATCTAATGATGCAAAATGGCTTCTTTGGGCATACCGAAGGCACCAAAACAGTTTCAGCCGGATTAAAAAATACAAAATTAAAATTAAAGAAAAAAGACCAATTCCGTAAATGTTGAATTTAAATTTTCATATTTTTTATATTTTTTGAGTGCTTTTGAAACCGCATTGAGTCAAAAATTCAAAAATATCCAAAAATAAAAAAATAAAAACTAAATTTTGTTTATTGGACCTTTTGAAAAAAAAAACCCTGGATTGTAGAACTTTTTTGATGGATCAACTATGGTCCGCTAAGAACGAGCTGTCCAGCAGGACTTTTTATGTCAAGAATGGCCGCGAAGTTATTTTTTTTAAATTGATTTCAAAATATATATTTCAAATCCTTTGCGGTCGTACAAAGGTTCATTGCACTTAGAAAAATAAGCTATATCGTTGTGAACAATAATTTCACAAATTGAAGCTTAACTTTAGGACCAAATTCAATAACACTTCGTCAGCTGTGTGCTATCTTGTGACAACGACCATTTAGTACTATTCAAGAAAATCGATTTTTAAAGTTTGATGATAAATATTGTCAAAACTATGAATGGTAGAGCCAAACTTTTTGAAGCAATCGGTTCGTATACTATCGCTTAACAAACGCTCCAAGTTTCATCTAATTTGGTTACACCAGTTAAAAGATACAGTAAATTATGTAATCAAAAATCTGAAAAGCACGTGTCACAAGTGTGTTTCGAAAGTAAAATTGTACTACGTGTCACAAGTGTGCACAGAATTCCCATACAAACTAAAATAGACTTAAATCAATAGATTAACCGACTTAATCAGTATATTTTCAAAAACAAAAGATTGCATTGCCTTCAGAAAATGTGTATCAACATAAATTTGTGAAAAACAAGAAAATTTTCCCACATTTTCCAACAACATGTATGACGTGTCACAAGTGTGCGTGATCATTTTGATGATAAAATGGTCTATGTCACAAGTGTGTATTGCGATTTCCGGGAAACAGAAGCGAGTTTCCAAAATCGGGTTAAAGCATCTTGTAGTGTTTGTTAAGTATAGCAAAACGTCATCATTAACTCATTTTCGACCAAAATGGTCTATGTCACAAGATAGCACACAGCTGACGACTTATTGCTTCGATACATTTTTCATATTTCATGATAATGCGTTGCACTAAGCGCACTTTCTTTATAGTCGCAGCTAACCAACAGTTCATGACAGACCGCCGCACTTTGCGCAGTAGCCTGACTGATGCTCCGTAGAACCGCAGAACGTTAAATTATCTTGCCAGACATAATACGTGGTTTAAAAAATTTAAAGTTATATTCTTAAAATGTTGGTTTCCGTTAAAAAGAATAATTATTAGTTCTGAAAAATAAAATCAAAATTACTGTTGAAGACTTTATAAATAACATAATCTTGAAGTTGATTTTCATTATCCTAACATTGAAACTGAAACTTCAAAATAACGTAACTTTGGATGTTAACAATCAGTTCTTTTTTTTGCATTTGACAGTTCAAAACGTCCAAACATGTTTTAACTCACCAGTATTAGACTCGTGTTTAAATTCAATTCTGTCCTGTTCGGTTAAAAACGAATCCTCTTTGCGGTTAACTTCATGGAGTAGGCCTGGCCACTCAACAAAAGGATGTTGGAACTCAAAACATGGTAGGGATCGTATCAGAATTCTTGATTTGTGCCGGTTTCTAATTGCAAAACATTCCTACCATCACAGAACATTTTGGACACACATGAACGTGTTTTGTGCATACTTGGGTAGAATTGCTTCAAGATTAGGTAGCAAGTGGTGTACGACATTATCTGCTATTTTTATTTCTTATAGGTGTAAAAGTTGTTTGGTAAATGTTGCCAAAGTAGTCAAATCTGGCCTATTTTTCAAATCATTCGCAAACAAATAATTGTGGTCTAAATTCAAATTCGTCGCAAATTCTTACCGCCTCGTTTTACACACGATCATTTATGGCGGAAAAGCCTTGACCCAGTTGCATCTAATCGCGGCAACGTTATCAAGAGATAGAGCGCCATATCTTTCGCACAGCGGCTGTTCAGTTCATGAACGTTCGACGTAAGTGCCAATTATTTGAATGATTACGGGGGTTATTAGATTGGGATGTAAACATAACAGTCAACCAGATATCGTTCGTAATATTGTTAGTTTGTTTGGGTGCAATGACTTCGTGTTCAAGTTGTTCAAAATTAATATTTAAAATATTCAATATTCTTTATTTTTTCTTATTATCTACCTGTTCTGCACTTCTTCGGCAGATCTTCTTGCTGAACTCTTCTGGCAGAAAACCAAAATAATCCGTCCTTCTTCTTCCTCCTCACCTTAACAAATCTCAACCTGCTCAAATCACCGCGTAGTTTGCAAACAAAGAAAGGCCCGTGTGCCGTTGTTGTGAGTTATGGGGCGCTATGACGAACCGCCGCCACCACCGCCGCAGCACTGTGGTACAACACGAGCAAAAACAAGAAAATTCTAAGGTGCCAGGGTTCAACAGTGAGCACATTGTGGTGCAAAGGAATTTCTGGCGTTCAGTTTGTTCAGAAGATTAAGTAGAAGCTTAGCGTTGAACCCTGGTCGCGCGCACATGGCTGAGCACCTAACCGGGCAGAAGCAGATCGCTGAGATGCGCGCAATCTCTGAATCATCGCTCAACGAGAGAGGTGATTGACGTCTGGTCGTCGGTCGGACGTGCAGAACTCTCGGTGCGATTCTCGTAGCTCTTCAGGAAACAACCTCGGCCGAGGTCGTCTAGTCTAGCTGTGCAGTGTGTTGATAAAGCGGTGGCTGACGTTCTAATTAACTCGATCGCTGGAATCACATGTGGAGCATGTGGTTCAACCCGCGTTTAGTCGGTCGTCGTTGATTGATTGGGGTTGGAGCGTTCGTGCAGGTCAGATTAGCGCGGTGTAGGCAAATGTTGGCGGGGGCTTATTTATCGGAAGTCGATCGATTGGGGTGCAGTAGTTCCTGGTACTGAAGCTCAGCTAATGCAATTTTCCTCTGTTGTCTTTCCCTTTCACAGATAATCGGGCACCACGAAATCATCGATATACAGAGCGAGAGAGAGAGAAAGGCAAATCTGTAAATATACTTCATAACACAACTCGCAGCTCACACACGCCGACTCTCACCAATGTGTCTGTGTGTGTCTCTGAATGACTGTTTTGTACATACATAGTGATAATGTAAGACCTAAGCGAAGGGAAGAACAAACAGAACCATACAACCTTAGGTACTAAACGCTCGTCAGCACGAAAATAGAAAGAAGAAACGATAGCGCGTGCGACTCCCTCGACACCGTAGCGTTGCATTCTCCGTGCCGTTCTGTCCCTGGCCCGAATCCTCGAATGGCAGTGCAGCAGCAGCGGCAGTGAGCACAACCCGACCGCAGGTCCGCTCCGGGGTCCTCACCATTCCAGCCACGCACCCACGCGCACTGGATGACTCAGAACGAACTGTAACCGCAACCGCTGCTACACCTGCTCCGTTCAACTCTGCTGCGGAAGCTACGGCCTACGGACGCCTAGTCCCGACATTTTGGACAAGACGGCGCAACGCTAGACCGGCACCACCATGCTGTACGTGTTCCACGTCGATACCGGCCGGATGCTGACCTTCGAGATGAGCAAGGCGCTGGAGATGTAAGTCACCCTCAAACCACATTCCCGAAAATTGTTACTAATCGCCAACCCGTTCTTAGTGTCCGCTCGCTGAAGGAGACCATCGAGCGGCACCACGGCATCCCCTGTGCCAGCATCGTGCTGCTGGTCAGCGGCGGTGAGGTGCTGCAGGACACGCAACGGGTGTGCAACTACTCGGCCGGCACCGACACCAACCCGATCTACATGTTCAGCAAGAGCGTGCTGGACGCGCGGAACCAGCCGGCGCCGTGGCCGAGCATAGAAACTGGTGAGTAGGCGGGGGGTTTTCGGGAACTTAAAGCAAGCTTCCTTCGGTGTGTCAATCGGGTCAATCGGCAGAAAGCCAAACTGCCGAACACAAAATGGCAGAAAATATCGATCGGCAGAAAATTAAATGTTAGAAAAATGTGATTTGACAGAATTTCAAAAAACCGAAAATAAAATCGGCTGTAAAAATCGATAGGCAGAATGGTAAAATGTTAGAAGAATATATTGGCAGAAATCTCATCGGGCAGAATTTTGATCGGACTGGAAATTAAACGGCAGAAAAGAAAAAAAAAGTTTGCAGAAATGTTAACCGGCAGAAGGCAGAATTATAATAACAGGAAAGTTAAATGGTAGATATTTAAAAAGGTGTAAAAGAATTTAGTAATGGGGTTTTATGTTAAATTGATATGACACTCCGAGCAGACGGTAATAACATTTCAATAACAATATGCATGGTTGTTGTGTTATTGAGTGTGTTATTGAAACGGTCTGATTGGTTGTTAAAATAACAGAGGACAATAACATAAAAATACACTGAAAATAACAAATTTTGATCTTATAATATTAATAAAAAATGAATAATGATTTAGTTATTTTAACAACTAATCTAACCATCTTAATAACAAAATTTGGTATTGATGTTATTATCGCCTTACCCGAGCAGACAGAAATAACTTGAAAATACATTTTTTTGATATTTCAAAATACTGGGCCAATAACATTTTATGTTATTTATAACAAGATTTCTTATTCTTCGTTATGAATTTTTTGTTATTGGATTGTTATTGTAATAACAGACTAATACCACTTTTAGTTAATCTTCGAACAAATCTTTGTCATTATTTTTTTGTTATTTTAACAACTCATCCGATCATCCCAATAGCAGTTAGAGGTATTCTTCAATAACAAAAAATGTTATTCCAAAGTTGTTTTGGCTTTCAACCAATATAAAACCAATAACAAATTTTGTTATGATAACATAAACTGTTACTAAACTCTTATGCAAAAATGGATTTTTCAAGAAGATTCTATAACACTTTCTGTTATTTTAACAGTATTTGTTTTTGAAATGGCATGAATTTTGTTATTAACGTCTGCCCGGGTATCGGGACTAAACAAAATTGTTGTTGAATTTTCTTGTCATTTAACTATTCTGCCAACTATTTTCTTCTACCAATTCACTTTTCTGTGATAAGACTTCTGCCATTTCGGCTGTTTGTTTTTCGGCCGATTAAATTTTCTGCCGTAATTTCCTGCTGATATTTTTCTGCCGTTAATATTTCATGCTGTTAATATTGTCTGCTTTTAGATATTTCGACTATTTCAATTATTCTGCAAATCAAACAAAACAATTTAAATAGGTCAATGTGGATTTGTAAACAAACAGTCTATCCTGCTCAACGCAAAATTAGACATTTACTGACGTGAGGAGGATAGACTGATGGTTTACGAATCCAATTTGGCCCATTTACAATTTTTGCCTTACTGGCACCTAACCTTTTCTGCTAGTTGATTTTTTTTCTTGCGTTTTTCATTCTGCCGTTTTTACATTCTCCCATTTGGCACTCTGCTATTTGACATTCTGCCCTTCTAAAACTTGCCATTTGGCAATCTTCCTTTAAGCTTTCTGCCTTTTGGCATTCTGCCTTATGGCGTTCTACCTTTTGGCATTCTGCCTTTTTGCATTGGCCCTTTGGTATTCTGTCTTTTTGGCATTCTGTCGATCGATTGTTCATTGGAATTTTATGAAATCTGCTGGAAATTTAAGTTCTGGAATCCGCTAATGAATTAACTGGTTAACAACTTTCTTCTCCCTCCCTGTCACCAGACAACGACCTGAAGGCCCAGGTGGACAAGTGCCTCGAGCTGCCAGCCACGTACAACACGGTCGTGACGCGCTCGCTGCTCGCCCAGCAGATCTGCGAGATGGCCAAGGAGGAGGCCAAAACGTGCGAGACGCTCATCCACGAGCAGCACCTGCAGCAGCAGGGCTGGGCCGCCGTCGTCGCCAACATGGAGGACTCGGTAATGGAGTTCCAGGAGCGCGTGGCGGACTTTTACCGGCGCTACGAGGAGCACCGGCAGCGCTTCACCGAGCACATGGAGATCTTGTCGGCGTTCGATCACGACTTGAAGCAGCTGTCGGAGATTCCGATCCTGTCCACGCTCATGGAGAATGCCGCTTCGCGTCCGTTCGGAAACTTTGACGAGGCGTACGTGGATGCGGGCAACACGGCTAACAGCACCTCATCCGGTAGCGTCAAAACGACTAGCAATAGTGAGCCGGCAACGGCTGCCATCGCTGCTGCGGCTTCAACAACCGACGCAGAAGGAACGACCCCTTCCCAGGGAGAGGAGAAGGCTGTAGCTCTGGCAGGTTCCGGTAGCGCCGAGCAGCAACAGACCGGCAGCAGCGGCATATCCGACAAGGACAAAGCCAAGTGCATCTCGCTGCTGGACTGGATCTCCGCATCGGAGGGACAGCGAATGCTGAAGCGTATGGCCGAGGAGTGCACCAGCGGGCTGGAGCAGTTCGAGAAGCACACCGTAGGGCTCAAGCAGAACATCGACAAAGCCGTCGAGGCGTCGCAGAGGGTAGGTGTATTGCGTGGGGGTTCAAGAATGTTTGCTGAAGATTTCTCGTTGCAGGGTGACATTAAGGAGATCAAAGGCCTGGAGGAGCGACTGTGCGATCTGGACAAGGTGATGTACGAGGCGCGCAAGATCGTCAGCGATCAAAACGAGCTGGCGCAGTCGTTCCAGCAGAACCAGAACCGGGCGAACACGCTCGGTGATACGTCGATCCTGCCCGATCTGTGCGCCTCGCACAAAAGCCAGCTCATCGTGATGCTGCAGAACCACAAGAATCTGCGCGACATTCGGCGTCGCTGTGCCAAGTGCAAGGAGGAGCTGGGCAACAACCTGTTCCAGCGGTTACGGTAGGTCGGGAGGGATTTTGTGGGGGATTTCGGCATGGTATGATCGTTGAACTTGTGTGTGTTTGTGCCCTTTCAAAAGGTACATCATCCACGTGGAGACTCGGGTGTGGGAGATCGACAACAGCATTCTGTTCTACCACACCTCCCTGAAGCGGCTCCAGAAGCACCTGGGCATCATCGAGCAGATCCATATGGCGCCCTGCATGTACGTGAGTGCCGTCACGGAAGTGGTTCGCCGGAGGATGTTCTCCAGTTCGTTTCTCAGAGTGAGTCTACCCGAACCTGGTCTCAATGCGGAGTTCTAAATCTGTGACTTTTTTCAGTGGGCTTCCGATCTGGCGTGCCGCCTGATGACGATCCACAACGAGGAGGTGATGCGCCGGCACGAGTTTACCGCCCAGTTCGAGGGGCACTTTCTCAGTACGCTGTTCCCCGGGATGGACGACATGCCGCCGTCGTACGCGATTCAGGCGCCGTCAATCTTCGATTCTAGTCTACCGGCGCTGAACAAGCGAGGTTTGTGTCAGCGATCTCTTCCAGACGGGACTTCATAGAACTAACAATGCTTCCGCATGTTTGCTTGCAGATCTCCAGGAACTGTCGACCTTCCTGCCGGAGCTCACGGAGAAGATCCAGCTACCGAACATAGATTCTGTGATAGATTTCTTTTCATCTAGATCGGTAGAGGGCACCAACCAGAGCAAGAGCAGCGGTCTGCAGGAGTATCCGCCGGACATGGGAGCAGCGGAACCCACTGCCATCGACGGAAAGGGCGATGCGGACTCCGCCACCACCGCACAACAACCAACGAAAGAGTGAGTGGAACCTTGGAAGTCCTACTTCAGGCCGGTTGATGAACATATCTCTTTATTTTCAGGGGCTGCGAATCCGAAACCGACACGGAAGAGTTTGAAAAAGTGGGACAAAGTCCAATCGACCGTCGTCGCCGGTCCCGCTCGAAGGTGCCGCCGGTGGACACCTGCAGCATGGCCACGTCCACGGAACGGGTGCTGCAGGCGAGCGCAGAAACACTGACAGAGGTGCGAACAATCAAAAATACTACCACTACTACTACTACTAGCAGTCCCACAAGTAACTCATTGCCCAAACTAACAACTAACGTACCAAGTGCCGCTAGTCCCCGGCCCAGTTCCGGCGGTGACTGCTGCTGCCCGGTCATTCCGGAAGAGTCTCCAACCGCTCAAAATGAAGCCTCGCTTCTGCCTGCGCCGGACCCGAAAACCCCCGGCAGTCCGTGTTTGTGCGCCGACGGTGAGTTTGTCAACTCGGAGTTTTACATCGACGAGTCGCTGCCGTCGAGCGCCACCAGCGAACGGTACCAGCGGCAGCAACAGCTCGAAATACGGCAGCTCATCGCCGATGGGCTGGCCAAGTGTGGCCGGCTGATGGCGGGGGCAACGGCAGGCAGCTATGACGAGGGGGCGGTCATACTGCTGCTACAGGTACTTGTTCCTCCCACCGGATTTTTTAGTTTCATTTTCGAGGAGCACAATAGTTTTGTTGAGCTATGAAATTTGATATTTCAAAAAATTGAATAAGTGCTGTGCTTTGGTGGCAAAAGGCCTTCAAAACCAGTTCACCCCAGCACGGTGTTCCGATGGCATCGTCGCATACGTAGTGGAACGATCAAGATGAAACCGGACATGTCCTACTAACACAACTCCCATTTTCTTGTTTCTCCAATTCCCCGTCTGCAATGTAGTTCATTTTCAACCAAAGTCTCCTTACTGTTGACACAACAATCAACATCTGTATTCTCTTTCCAGGAGAACCTCGGCACCACCCGGCTCGAGGTGGAGAAGCTGAAAACCATCCTCCGGACCGTGTACCAGCTGTCCCAGTCGTCGATCTCATTTCTGCGCGAGCAGCTGTCGGCCGTACGGACCGAGAGTGCCTCGAACCGGGCCGAGTTCCGCAGCAAGCTGGAAGCCATCAATCGGGCGTGGGCTGCCATCCAGGAGGAGGCCCGCAACCGCGAGCGGGAGACCATCCAGCAGCTCACGGTGGACCACGAGCTGGAGATGAATGATCTGCGCAAAAGCATCCACCAGAAGGACGACGAGATGCAGTCGCTGCGGTCGGACAACTCGATGATCAAGGCGAGCCACATCGAGACGGTGTCCAAGTACGAGAGCGAAAAGCGCGAGCTGAACGTAACGGTCGACGAGATGAAGGAGGTGGTGAGGAAACTGGAGCAGCGACTTGCCGACGTCGAGGTGGACCGCAAGAAAGCGATCCAGGAAGCGGTGGAACAGCTCGAGCACAAGCACAAAACCGAGATCGAATCGCTGCGCTGCAGGTACAAGCTGATGACCAGCATGGACCGATCGCCGTCCGACACCAGCCTGGAGAAGATCGAAAAGCCGGACATGATCGACATTGCGAGCCACGAGCAGCTGCTGGCGCAGGCCCGGGAAGATTTCAACCGCGAGAAGGAACGTGCAATCAAAACCGCAATCGAAGAGGAACGACAACGATGGGAGTCGTCCACGGTGACGATCAAGCCGCAGCAGCGATCGATGGCCAGCTCGCCGGGAACTCCGACGGGCAGCCACGACATCTACAAGCGGATCCTGGAGGAGAAGGAGCGCCAGCTGGACGAGCTGCGGGACAAGGAATCGGTTCTGATAAGGGAGAACCAGCGATACAAGGAAACCATCCAATCGCTGACCGATCCGGAGCTCGGCTCGAACCAGCTGAACCTGAAGGAACAGCTGGAAGCGCTGGAACGCGAAAAGCAACAGCTAAGCAGGGAGCTCGAACGGCACCAGAACAGACCCAGTGGCGGGGTGTCCATCCAGTCGTGCTCCAAGGGCGACCTCGTGATGATTGTTTACAACAGCACGTACGATCAGTACACGATCGTGCAGGTAAGATCGCGTGAAACGTCCACCGTCCTCTAATTATTCTAAACCTCAAACCAATTCTCTTCCAGAACGCCCCCGTGCTGTACTTCCTGCACGCGGACAGCTACGCGGCGTTCGGGCTGACGGAGCTGGTGGCGGGCCAGGTGCCGCGGATCATCCACTGCATGGGCACGGTCGTGGACAAGGATTACTGCCACGCGCGCAAGGACGGCAACCGGTACAAGGTGTCGCGCGGTACCCGGTTCTACCGGGTCAAGGTGAAACCGGTGCCCGGTGGTAGTGGTGGCAGCAGCGGGGGAGGAAGCAGCGCGAGCCTCAGTGCCAGCGTTAGCAGCGGCACGTCGAGGAGCGCCGCCGCCGACTCGGACAAGCACTCGCACAAGAAGGAGAAGAGTAAGTTTGATGCTTTGACATTTTCACTGAATTGTCATACTGATTACAAAGATCAACATTCAACAAAGTGCTGATATGCCAAAATAGTGCTTCCCAAACACAGACGTGTACGTTCAGTAGCTGGAATGCATTTCTGACTAATGCTCTCATTTCAAGTGACGTACATCGCTTGTGCTTTGAACAAAGTGTAGCTTTTCAGTGGATATTATAAAATAAGATATAATATGTTTAGAACACAAACTGAAATGTTTCGGGCACGCTTCCGGGGCATTTTTTTCTTGTGATGAGAAGATTAGCATTCCATTTGTAATACGTCGATGTTTTTGGATTTTCCAGTTTTGTCAGGCTGGCATAAACTTGAAACAACACGCGTATCCAACAAGCTTCAAATTTCAGCATGTTCGTTTTCGGGGTTTTCGGGTTCATGAGAAGGTTTAGTCTTCTAATACTCTAAAGTCTACTTATGCCTACAGCGTTGAATTTTGTGACAAATCGTGTGCTAAGACACCATGAACAAATCAATTTAGGCTGTGTTTCCACAATCAACAAACAGCTCGTACAACTGACAGTTTTTTTTCACATTTTAAAATCAAATGTTTCACAATTCTCCACCGAAACAATTGTTCACAACATTTAACGTCTCTCTCGCACACGCCTACTTGATGTGACTGACTGTCACTCGAGTGCTGTCACCGAGTCGACATCAGGCTATGTCGACTCACAGCCTACAGGCGCCCGCATATTGTGAGTCACCCACACATCTATAAATCAATCACAACTTACACTGACTAACATTGCCGTTCTGGTTATTGTTCCGGAATCTGAAAATAAAGTTCCGCTTATCAACATACATAAAATTAAAAACATTCTTCCGTCCCCCTTACAGGCAAAATGAGTCGCTCGTCGTCAACCATCACGGAGCAGGGCTTGGCGGCCGCCATCAACAGCGTCGTGACGAGCACGACCACCACGACGGGAACGTCGCCGGGGCTGCTGATCGATTCGTTCGCACAAACCGAACAGCTGGGCTCTCCCTTGGGGCAGATGGAGGACTCGGCCATCAAGACCAGCGCCAGCCGGGACATGATCGACTCGGGCGTGGCTGAGCAGAACCTGCAGAACCAGCAGCAGCAACAGCAACGGATCAGCACCTACAAGGAGCGCAACATCTCGGTGACGGACGACGAGGACGTTGGGTACGGGGGCGGTGCCGGCAGTGCCAGTGCCAGTGTAGACGAGAGTGACTCCCAGCAGCAGCAGACGAGGCTGCGATACGAGAGCGTTTGCGAGGAGGAACAACCGGAAGCGGAGGAGGAGCAGGAGGATGTCGTGGACCAGCAGCAGCAGCCGGCTCCGGAAGGCGGCAACACGACGGTAAATTACTATTTGTGAAGGCTTACCACCACATGGCATCTTTCTCCTCTGACTACTCTCTGCTATTGGAAGGAACTCCGCGAACCATCATCCACACGCATACTCTCTGTCTGTTTCATGTTTGGCCAGGCCACTATCATGGGCATGCTTTTCTGATCATCCGATCATCCCCCACTCACAAGAACATGCTTCCATAGGAAATGAAACGCTTTCGAAATTTCACGATCATTGTGTCATTTTGGCTTCTTCTTCTTCTTGTAACACACTACAAGGTTTAGGCTTTAGCGCATTCTTTCCTAACATTTTAAAAAGGGAAAACATTTTAGTAGAGCAAGCTTGGCTATTTTAGAATTTTTATTGCGAAAGTTTATGTTTTAACATGCTTCAGATTGTGACAATATTAACAAAATGTTTTTAAATATTCGCTGTAGAGACTTTATATCTTATTTAAAAAAAAAGTCTTTATCAAAATAATTCGGAACGAAAACGAATCTAAATGGACTGAAAATTTTAAAAATATATCAAACAAAATCAAAAAGCTTTTTTCGCTTGACCAACACACCAACCCCTAAAATTTTATTCTTTCTTTCTTCTTCTTTGTTCTCGTTTGCCGTTTTTTGCCTGACCGCGTGCGTGCGTGCGTGCCTTGGCTTTTGCGCACACGTGTTTTGTTGCACGCGATGAACGGACACAAAATAAAACAAAACAGCTGATGTTGTTGCGAGCTTTGCTTCTACTCAACGATGACGAGTGATAGAGAGAGATAGAGAGATAGGGACGTCTGCGCCGCGAGAGCACTCGAGAGAGCGAGATAGATATATTTATAGTTGTAAAAAGAGAGCGCCGCGAGCGAAGAAAAAAAATGCTGAAAATTTTTACTTTGCGCTTGTTTTTACAAAAGAAAGAAAGGAAATACATTAAAAATTAACCGATACACACGTACACAGAGCTCCGCAAAGATAAACACACTCACAAAAAATAGCTTAGGCTGTATGATAGAAAGAGGAAGGGAGAGCTAGAGAGCGAGCGCGCGCGCGAGAGAGAAAAAGAGAGCAAAACCAATAGTGAGACACGGTTGATTAAGGGAAAGGACTTAACAAAAAAAACTTTTTATGTTATATACTTATTTAGACAAAATTGATAAGAAAAGCAAAAAATGCAAAAACATGCTGGAACAAATCAGAAAAAAATCTGCGAATAAAGTTTTGACTGTTTAGAAAACAAATCCAAAAAAACACAACTTTTATTTCCATTGATTGGCGGAGTCCTTTTGCTTAATGCTATCGGTGCAGTTCTCACAAAGGTTTGTTCCCCCGGGGAGAGGGAGGTTGTCCTTGCTAACCGTGTAAATAATCGTGTCTTTTTTGTTGATTGTCTGCTGTGTCCGAGGGATTTTTTTCAACGGTATTAACTGTTTTGTTGCGTCTGTTTTCCGTGGCCGTTAGCATGCTTCATTACACATGGTTGAGTATTTTTATGAACGGTTGTTTATTTTTTTTAGTCAGAAGAGAAAGTAAGTATTTTTTTTAATTTTCAACAGTGTTTTGAAAATATTGATTATGATTCCACCGTGTTCTTATAGTCAAAAAAAAAAAACTATGCAAATAACTAATTCTGTATACTGTCGAAGATTTTGTATAAATGGATCGAGTATACAGCGATTCCACGTCAAACCAGCCGGACTCAGATCAACAGTGTGAATTCCAAGTATTTAAAAATGTTTTTATCCCTCAACTCTGGGCATGTGCGAGGGAGGACAAAAAAAAATTATATATAAAATTTGGAATAACAAGCCAGAATTTCAACTTTTCCATGAAAATGCAATGAAAATTATTTGTATTGTCATGGAAATGTTGAAATTCTGGCTTGTTATTCCAAATTTTATATATAATTATTTTTTTTTGTCCTCCCTCGACCATGTCCAGAGTTGAGGGATAAAAACATTTTTAAATACTTGGAATGGCCTAATTGTTGGAAAATAAATTTGCAACGACGCAACGTTGTTTCACTAGATTTAAATATAAAATTACGCCATTGCATATTTTTTCAGATTTTATGTAATTATTTTTTAAATATAAAAAAATATCTATGATTACACAAATACATTCAACTAAATACAATTCTTTTCAAAAACCTGCCTCAACACAAAAAAATCAACATAACTATTGGAAATTTTCATTTTCTGTTTTCTATTTTTCAAGGACGAAATGATAGATTTGTTTTTTAGACTTTCAAATTAAAAATAACGTAATTTCATTTCTAAACAAACTATTTTATAAATTTGGTCCGCAAGGTCATTCGAGCTTCAAATTTGGCCTGGCATCCAAAAACTTTGAGCGCCCCCGAGTTAGACCCTTATTTTTTTTATTGATGATAAGGGAGGTCCTATTCGAAATAATGTTATTAAAAAAAATGCGTTTTTTTACATTTTCGCAAAATTTTCATTTTTCAAAAAATCACTTTTTGGATCGCCAAACAAAAAATACGGATCTATTTATTTTGACCATGGAACTCCCATGCCCAATTTGAACCAAATCTGAGCACTTTTGATCTGGATCTTGCTGGTTTGACAATTTTCGCAATATGATGTAACAGAAATGACTTTTTTGCACTAATTTTCTTTAAAAACGGGCCATTTTATTCTGTAAAATTACCAAATCTGCACCGATTTGATTGAAAATTTCCCCTGGGCCATATTTGGACCCAAAAAGAAGCCTACTTTGATTGAAATCGTAAAACTTGACTTTTAACGCCTTGTATCTAATCTTATCTAATCTAATGTCACCCCTTGGCTCAAAGTCACCCCATTTCAAATGATTTTTGTGCAATCTAGTTTTTCTTTTTTTGTTTGGCCATTAGGGTGACCTATGCCATGTTAGGGTGGTCCGAAAAATTGCAATTTAGTCGATTTCCGCAAAAAACCAATTTATTTAAAAAAAATCATAACTCCCCGCCATTTTAAGCGATTACCGTCTGTCGCTGTCGCAAATGAAAGGTGATTAGTTGGCCTTTCTAATCTGATCTAATCAGACCCTAGCGCAGCCAATCTTTCGAAGGGATCCTGGAGAGTGCCTTAGGTTAGATGACGCCTAGCACTCTTCTTGTCATTTATTAACATTTGTAGTGCGCCATTGCATCGAAATGCATTGAAACATCACAAGCGTTAAACCGGCCAGGCCTACTGCGTAAAGCCGTATCGCAGAGATGACTCGTAATTGGGTTGAGTTTGAGCACTGAGTGTTCGAACAACAACACAATTCTGAATCGACAGGGGAGGAAGAAGCGTGGGGACACACCACCATACGCTCCGAGATTTGGTTGTATTCGTTGGGAGCACCATGCTAAGAAGGTTTGGTACTCCGGGACCCTCTGGGATGGGACATTGTATTTCCACGAATGCCCAAAGGTGATTAGTTGGCCTTTCAAAGAAAAAAAGTAAGCCTAACATATGAAAAGGTCATATGAAACTTTAAAATGCCGTTTTGACGGTGTCTTGAGGACCTCAAGTTGAGGCTCACATGTGTATCAAAATTCTATAACGTCATGATTCGAGTTCCCGGACGCTTCGAAACCCGGACAACTCATCTTGTTTTATCAATTATTTGGATATAAATTCGCATAATTATTGTCAAAACTGTGTTATTTGATGAATTCTAACATCAACTTTAATTTCAAATATGTTTGGACGCTGTAGCCAATGCCAAAACAATTAAATTAAATAAAAACATGAGTTTACCAAAACGGTGAAACATTTCGCTGAAATATTTCATAGGCGTTCGAAGCACCGGGAAGACAAAGCAGAAATGGTTCTCATTTCCTTAAATTCTAGCATTTTTTTGAATATAAAATGTCGATTGTTTTGATGTTAACAGCTTATTTGAGACCTAAAGAATTTTATTTACTTAAATTTCAGTCCAAATTTGTGCGATTCATAAGCAAAATCGAGTGTCCGGAATTCGAATCAAAAGTGTCCGGATTTCGAATCAGCTTTTATCAGTGTCCGAGATTCGAAGCACAACAAGTCATTTTAATTTTGAAATTCTGATGAAAAATGGTTACAAAAGACGTATTTTGCATGCAGTCTCTTTTGACTGTTGACTGTTTGTACTAGATCCTGATGATATTTCTACATTTCCAACTTATTACATGATTTTTTGCCAGCTTTTATAAAAATGATATGCTATTAAGTGTCCGGATTTCGAGTCATGACGTTATCTGTGTATGGGTATGTAAACGGAGCGTTGCATTTATAACACAGTAAAAAAGCTCTAAAAACATCAAAATGCAGCTGTCAGTCGTTCGTATTACCAAATCTGTTAATTCGAAATTAGGTCCAATCGAATTAACGAATCCGATCTATATGTGGTTAGGAAGGCTGTGAAGTTGGAATCGAAGCTGGAGTTGGGACTTTTAGAAAACTGAGTAGCTGGAACTGCAGTCGAAGTTCGAATCGATAAATTTTCAGATCCGGAGTCGGAGTGGGCTAATTTTGAACAATTTTGCATGACAATTGTTGTTGTTGTCAGAGTCGCGAAATTTTCAGAAGCCAGCGATGGTGTCGGAGTCTGAGTAGTAATAAAGAAAATTTTGAATTATTCCTCCAAAAGGCTCAAGTTAAAAGTGGGTGATTTTAACATTATTGCCGTATGGATGCTCTAGAATTTTGAACAAATCGTTGTTTTCTCGTTGAAACTTAACGAAACTTTAGGAAACTTCAAGGGTGCACACTTGATAGGTACTTTGTATTGTTGACTAGTTTCAACATTGTTCGCAATTTTTATGGGTTTCATTATTTATCTCTGGTATGGAATCTAGTTTTGTGATTTTGTAAAGAAGTGAAAATGGCATTGAATGCTAAACAAAAATTCAATTTGGGGTCATTCTCTGACCGGTAGGAGATGGGTTTCGACTAGCGACGTGCTGGGTTTCCAATCCAGAGGTCGTGAGTTCGATTCTCGTACCGGAATGATCTCTGCCAACTAAATTAATATCATAATGCAAGTGCGACAAGATACATACCACAATTGGGACGATTTGATAAAAATCTGGACTTGGATTCAGATCAAGAGAGGATATCCGCTGGAAATACAAGTATTGGGATCATAGGCACGACCTTTTAAAATAAGCATTTTGTTAGTTGATTCTAATCTGGGTCTAACTTAAGGATTCCACACCATAACTTAACCTCCACAACCTCCAACCTCTCTGGTCCGTAACTAAAACATCTGCCTAATACCGCAAACGCTTCCGAAGATTAAAACTCACCACACTGGTAACCGTCGTTTAACCCCTTCAAACAGGCCCCGAACACCCGTCTGTCACCGTTACCGGAACTTACGGGAGACACCGTCGACGCCCCTTCGTTGTCGGTATTTCTTAGCACCAGCACCGGAAGTAGCATAGCGGAAGAGCTGGTGGCTACCAGCACCTCGGGCGCGGGCTCTCTCCAACAGTTGACGACCCTGGCGGACGACGTGAGCGATTCGGCCGATTCCGAGTACCGGTCGCTGGAGACCAAGGACGACGACGACGACGAAGATTACTGCCTCGAATGATGAGCCACTGCCCGGAGCGGGAGTGTGTGGTGTGCTTTTAATTGGCTTTCGATTTGCTGAAAATTTGTGTGCTGCGATTTTAGGCTGTAAGAAGTAACCGATTTGTAATTAAACAAGTGAGGCATGCTTAATATAATGTTTCGTGAAATCACTTGAGCCACACAATACGATCACTTTAAACCTCACCAGCTGAATTTGGCTACATCGAAATTTAGGGACACTATGAGTGGTGAACCAAATGACAAAACATTCAGAAAATATAGAGGAAAATTCTTGGTTTACAATTTTACAATTTATTTTACTTTTTTATTTATTTCTTCAAGGGTTCCCCTTTGTCGATTGGCGCACTAGTGCTGCACTATTTGATGCTTCCAAAATGTAAGTTAAGCTGAGTAGAGTGACTTGTTTTGCGTGTTTTGCTTACTTTTTTAACTTTTCGGCATGTTTCGAATTATAGTTCTCAATTTATCATCTCTGTTATAATTTCAAATATGGATTTGGACCAAAAATATATATTTCTCGTTTTATTACTATAAAAAAACTTCAATGAAATTAAGTAACATCTGATGTGAAATTTTCATGGTTTTTGAAGCCTACAAAATTTTATTTATGTTTAACAAACATTAAATGCATAATGAACAATCAAATTTTTATCGAAAATATTTTGATCTTTTTCCTCTAAAATTTATCTAAAAAATCTAAAAAAATCAAAAATATTTAAAAAAAACTTATATTATCTTTTACAAAAACAATTCTGTATTTCAGTCAATTTCATTTCTTTTTCTAGAGAGTTTTGTTAAAAAATGTTTGGTTTTTATCAATATCAAAATGTTGAACGAAATTAAGCCCTTTTTCAGCAACTCTGTAGCTTCTTTTTTCATTGTATTTTTATTCGGATGAAACCTTGTCAGTCAGAGTTTTTCCGTGAAATCTGTTTATGGAAAGTCTATTCCAAAATTTGCTACCTATCATTTTCGGACGTTTGCCAAAGTTTGCAAAAGACACCAAATCGATCAAAAAGCCCTTTCTCAAATATTTTAATAGCATTTTTTTATGGACAGACCCACTATTTGTATGAAGAAATCTATTATGGAAAATGGCTTATTTGGACATAAGAAATCAATGAGAAAAGTTTCATCCAATTAATAAAAAAAATCGCGAAAAAAATTTAGAAAACCAAACAATTAGTTTTTTTGTTAAATTTTGGATTTTTTTATTATTAAATTATATTCGAAAAGATTATGTTTACAAATCTAAATAATGATGAATAAATGGATCAAGTGTTGATGTTCATTTGATACCCATCAAAATAACAATTTAAGAGAACCGTCAAATGGGAAAACAGGACCTGCAGTCTGAATGGGGATGGCAGTTTTTTGGGCACTTTAAAATTTCCAATGTTGGAAATGGATTGATACATTTTGTTGCTATGATTTCCTTTAACAGAAACCAACCAGAAACTTTTAAATGTTAAACAAAATCATGGCTAGAGCCCCAGTTGATGGTTAACATATAAAAATATTACAATTCCTTTTAAAATAATAATCATTTAAAATTGGATTTAACCCAAATATTCGAAACGCAATGTCAATTTGAGTTTTTAACTGACTGATAAAAAAACTGGTTGGTATACGTATTTTCAAGTTTCTGTTTTATACTCCACAAAACAGAAACATTATTTCTAAGCTGCCATCATTCATTAAATTTATATATTATTTGCCTTGTTTGCATCTTTTTGTTTGCGTTATGATTATACATATTCATTTAAATAATGTATTATCATCAATCTCTTGTTTATCATACATTCGTAATTACAAGTGCACTAGAAGAAAACCATCATGCAGATCAATTCGAACACCAGTTTAAAGTAGATCGATTTTTCGAGTGTTTTGTTCTTCCACCGAACAAGTTTGTTTAACAATTTTCATGCACGAATCACTCAACATCATTGCAATGTGCTGCACAACAAAGAAGCAAATGGGTAATTCTCCGCCAACTCACACAGCAGTTGCCCCGACCCCTCTTCGATTTGCGTGAAACTTTGTCCTAAGGGTTAACTTTTGTCCCTGATCACGAATCCGAGGTCCATTTTTTGATATCTCGTGACGGAGGGGCGGTACGACCCCTTCAATTTTGGAACATGCGAAAAAAGAGGTGTTTTTCAATAATTTGCAGCCTGAAACGGTGATGAGATAGAAATTTGGTGTCGAAGGGACTTTTATGTAAAATTAGACGCCCGATTTGATGGCGTACTCAGAATTCCGAAAAAACGTATTTTTCAACGAAAAAAACACTAAAAAAGTTTTTAAAATTCTCCCATTTTCCGTTACTCGACTGTACAAAAATTTGGAACATGTCATTTTATGGGAAATTTAATGTACTTTTCGAATCTACATTGACCCAGAACGGTCATTTTTTCATTTAGAACAAAATTTTTTATTTTAAAATTTCGTGTTTTTTCTAACTTTGCAGGGTTATTTTTTAGAGTGTAACAATGTTTTAAAAAGTTGTAGAGCAGACAATTACAAAAAAATTGATATACAGACATAACGGGTTTGCTTATAAACATCACGAGTTATCGCGATTTTACGAAAAAAAGTTTTGAAAAAGTTGGTCGTCATCGATCATGGCCGTTCACGGTCACCCGCGACAGACACGGACGACGAAACAAAGAGAAACGCAAAAAGGAACTTTTCAAAACTTTTTTTCGTAAAATCGCGATAACTCGTGATGTTTATAAGTAATGCTCTATATCTATATATCAAAATTTTTGTAATTGTCTGCTCTACAACTTTGTAGAACATTGTTACACTCTAAAAATTAACCCTGCAAAGTTAGAAAAAACACGAAATTTTAAAATGAAAAATTTTGTTCTAAATGAAAAAATTACCCTTCTGGGTCAATGTAGATTCGAAAAGTACATTAAATTTCCCATAAAATGACATGTTCCAAATTTTTGTACAGTCGAGTAACGGAAAATGGGAGAATTTTTAAAACTTTTTTAGTGTTTTTTTCGTTGAAAAATACGTTTTTTCGGGATTCTGAGTACGCCATCAAATCGGGCGTCTAATTTTACATAAAAGTCCCTTCGACACCAAATTTCTATCTCATCACCGTTTCAGGCTGCAAATTATTGAAAAACACCTCTTTTTTTGCATGTTCAAAAATTGAAGGGGTCGTACCGCCCCTCCGTCACGAGATATCAAAAAATGGACCTCGGATTCGTGATCAGGGACAAAAGTTAACCCTTAGGACAAAGTTTCACGCAAATCGAAGAGGGGTCGGGGCAACTTTTCCCGATTTCGTGTGAGTTGGTAGAGAATTACCCAAATACAATTAGCCCAGCTTCGTTAACTTCAGCCAGATGAGAAATGTGTAAATAAAAAAAAATGAATTGCTCTAATAAATATTACCCATCTGTTTCAGCTCACTGAAAACTATTTTTAACGAGTGTAACGTAATCGCTAAATTTTTCGAGGCCTACAAGTAAGCTAGTTTTAATTTAGGGTTTTTTTTTCCCCAAAACACATAACCCTTTGAACACAAAAAACACACACTTGAAAAATGACACACACCCACCCACCCAAATGTGCTAGAGGAAAAGGAATGAATGGTTTAGCTTACACAAAAAGAGCAGAAAAGTGAAATTTGAATTGCCGATTGAACTTCTTTCAACCCAGATCCAGCAGAATAAACAACATGCAAATCAAACTGGTTCCAACTGCTAATTGCGTAGTTTTCAAAAAATCTAACAGAGAAATAAAGAAACAAACTTAAAAATACAGTAAAATGTCGAGTTACGAACAAGCTTTACTGATAAATAAAAAAGAAAACACAGAAACAAAAACCAACCACAACTAAACAGTTTTTCCAGTTTACTGAAATAAATACACCACTTCTAATGTTCCCTTCAAGTCACGTCAGACGGTACACTATATTTACAATACTACAATTCATGAGGAGCTAGGCAGAAATAAAAAAAACTTTGTAGCGATAGTTCAACTGAATAATGTTTAATATGAATAAGAATGAATCTTTGTGACTGAGAGTGCAAGGTACCGAATGAGCGTCGTTGTATCATACTAGGTTAAGAGGAAATGAACGAATCAACAACTAAAATAAACACACATTACACTTGGCTGAGAGCAGATTCTACTCTTAAAGCAAGAGAGAATGCGATGTTTTACTAATCAAAACACAACCACAGGTGATAATTGTTATTTAATATACTTTTACGGAAAGCAAACATTAAACAAAAAAGAACGGAGAAAAAGAAAATTAACATTAAGAAAGGATCATGCTATCGTCGGTGAAACAGCAGAGGTACGAGATTGTATAGGATTGTAGCTTGATTACTTTGCTCTATAGCATTACTCATTTTTAAAGTAAAAGAAACCATTAAAATGATAGATTTACGATACATGCAGGAGAGGAGTTACGGTTAGTGGTGGATATCTGACAACAGCACTGAATAATATGGGATGCAAAATGTAACAAGATAAAGAAAAACAAGTGATTAGCTTAGTAAATGTTTTATTCCGACGATAAGAGCAGCACAATGAGTGGAGGAGTTTGATCTTTTAGATAAATGAAACTCCCTCGATCTGGAAAATAACGGTGCGGGATGGCACGTGAAACGCTGTAAATCGAATGTGTAATTAGTTGATAAACTACTCGAGTTAAAAAAGAAACGATACGAGGATAATAAAAGAATACAATTTCAAGCAACAAAACATGTATTTTAAATTTATTTTTTGAATTCCATTTGTAGATTGTTTACTAGAAGTCCAGGGGAGTGATTAATACCTAGCACTTATCTATAATCTCTCCGATTTGCGTGAAACTTTGTCCTAAGGGGTAATTTTGGTCCCTGATCAAGAATCCGAGCTCCATTTTTCGATATCTCGTTACGGAGGGTCGATACGATGTCTGCCTGTGTGGATCAATCGGACCGCGCACTGGACTCACAATCCAGAGGTCGTCGGTTCGAATCCCGGGGCGGACGCAAAAAATTCTAAGTGTTAATATAGGTATTCGGTGCCCTCTCCCCGTGCCATACCTTCACACTTAGGAGACCCGGGAGGCGGAGTCTTGTCGCAAAAAGAACGATACACGCCTGTGGATCCGTAGACGAAACCGCAAGGTTTAAGAGGGCCACATTATAAGGTGTTACGTCGATTCCGTTTTTTTCCGATACGATCCCTTCAGTCTTAGAACATTCGAAAAAGATGTGTTTTGAATAATTTGCAGCCTGAAATGGTGATGGTTTAGAAAATTTCGAAAGGGACTTTTATGTAAAACAAGCTCTTCCCGGCAAACTTCGTCCTGCCCTTGTTTGGTTTCCTGACGTTTCTTGCTTGTTTGCTAATTCAGCCTCCTGTGATCTAAGTTTGAGTTTACGTAACTTTTCCCATACAATCCACAGATTTTCCGGAATCGGTTCCAGAGTGGCCAAAGTTGTAACTTTTTGGCGTAAGAACCTTCCTTGGACTTATACGAACCCAACGCAACAAAGAGCACCTCGATCCGACGTTCCGTGTTGAATTGATTGACGTTCGAACAAAACCTACGAAATTTTATATATATAGATATATATATATATATATATATATATATATATATATATATATATATATATATATATATATATATATATATATATATATATATATATATATATATATATTATATATATATATATATATATATATATATATATATATATATATATATATATATATATATATATATATATATATATATATATATATATATATATATATATATATATATATATATATATATATACAGCAATTCCCCACGAAAACAGCATGGAAAAAAACAAAAGTGCTCGGATCGGGCTCAAAATTTTTCTGGGGGTTCCCTGGCCAAAATAATTAGACCCGTATTTTTTTGTTTGGCCATTAGGGTGACTTACGCCGTGTTAGGGTGGTCTGAAAAATGGCCATTTTCGTCGATTTTCGCAAAAACCACTTTTTTCAAAAAATCATAACTCCTCGCCATTTCAACCGATTTCAATTGTCTTATACGCAAATGAAAGGTGATAAGTTGGCCTTTCAAAGAAAAATAGTAAGAAGTTTCAAAAATCTAGCCTAACATATGAAAAGGGCGTATGAAACTTTAAAATGCCGTTTTGACGGTGTCTGGACCAAAGAGCCTATGTCTGGAAATATTTTTATCGGATTCCCCGGACATTTTTACATAATATACTAAAAAATGGGAGGAGTTCATTAACAGGATTCCGAGATATGATTTTTTGAAAATAAAATCCGTGTTTTTCGACGCGCCGCGCGCAAAAACCGGAATATGACGAAATCGGCAAAAAATCAACGTTTTTCACTAAAACTGCGATAACTTAAAAATTTCAGCGATGACCTATACATGTCTGGGTACCAAAAGTTGCGTCTTTCAATGACGAAAATTTTGGTACCCAGACATGTATAGGTCATCGCTGAAATTTTAAAGTTATCGCAGTTTTAGTGAAAAAAGTTGATTTTTTGCAAATTTCGTCATTCTCCGGTTTTTGCGCGCGGCGCGTCAAAAAACACGGATTTTATTTTCAATAAATCATATCTCGGAATCCTGTTAATGAACTCCTCCCATTTTTTAGTATGTTATCTACAAATGTCCGGGGAATCCGATAAAAATATTTCCAGACATAGGCTCTTTGGTCCAGACACCGTCAAAACGGCATTTTAAAGTTTCATACGCCCTTTTCATATGTTAGGCTAGATTTTTGAAACTTGTTACTATTTTTCTTTGAAAGGTCAACTTATCACCTTTCATTTGCGTATAAGACAAGTGAAATCGGTTAAAATGGCGAGGAGTTATGATTTTTCGAAAAAAGTGGTTTTTGCGAAAATCGACGAAAATGGCAATTTTTCAGACCACCCTAACACGGCGTAGGTCACCCTAATGGCCAAACAAAAAAATACGGGTCTAATTATTTCGGCCAGGGAACCCCCAGAAAAATTTTGAGCCCGATCCGAGGACTTTTGTTTTTTTCCATGCTGTTTTCGTGGGGAATTGCTGTATATATATATATATATATATATATATATATATATATATATATATATATATATATTATATATATATATATATATATATATATATATATATATATATATATATATATATATATTATATATATATATATATATATATATATATATATATATATATATATATATATATATATATATATATATAAGATTAGACGCCCGATTTTTTTCATTGAAAAAAAAATAAAAACAGAAACAGAGTAGACAATTACAAGTTACTTTTTTTGGTTCTCTTTGTTTCGTCGTTCGTGTCTGTCACGGGTGAACTTGAACGGTCATGATTAGGCTTAGTGATTTTTCACGCTCAAAATTTGCAATTTTCACGATTCCAAACAACCAAATTGCTACAATAATTCTGAAAATGTTATGTTTAAAATTTCATTAAGTACTTTTATTCATTATTTTATATTCTTCTTCAATCATTTCTAAACGAGACACCAATTGTAAATCTTTTTCAAATTTATTTGTACTTTTTAGTCGACATAACATGACCGAGCCACGTAGCCTAGTGGTAACGCTCCCGCCTAGTAAGCGGTAGATCGGGGTTCAAATCCCGGCTCGGACCAACACAACTGGTGATCTTTTCCCTTCTGGATTCGATTGCTTAGTAAAAGGAAGGTAGTGCATCGTCACAAACTGGACTTTATCACGACACCTTAGGAAGGCGACCTATGGAATGTTAACATTAACCTTAACATCGTCAGCTGTGTGCTATCTTGTGACAACGACCATTTAGTACATTTCGAGAAAAACGATTTTTAAAGTTTGATGATAAATATTTTCAAAATTATGATTGATAGAGCCAAACTTTTTAAAGCAATCGGTTCGTATACTACCGCTCAACAAATGCTCCAAGTTTCAACTAATTTGGTTACACCAGTTAAAAGATACAGTAAATTATGTAAACAAAAATCTGAAAAGCACGTGTCACAAGTGTGTTTCGAAAGTAAAATTGTACTACGCGTCACAAGTGTGCACAGAATTTCCATACAAACTAAAATAGACTTAAATCAATAGTTTAACCGACTTAATCAGTATATTTTCAAAAACAAAAGGTTGCATTGCCTTTAGAAAGTATGTGTGTACATAAATTTGTGAAAAACAAGACAAATTTTCCACATTTTCCAACATCATGTATGACGTGTCACAAGTGTGCACGATCGTTTTGACGATAAATTGGTCTATGTCACAAGTGTGTATTGCGATATCCGGGAAACGGAAGCGAGTTTCCAAAATCGGGTTAAAGCATCTTGTAGTGTTTGTTAAGTATAGCAAAACGTCATCATTAACTCATTTTCGACCAAAATGGTCTATGTCACAAGATAGCACACAGCTGACGTCATGTTAACATTAAGTTGAGAATGAAATTGCCACTGAATCCGCTTTGTAAATGCCGGCCCCGATACTCTTCAAGGGTGTTCCCCTCAGGAACTGGGAAAGATTTACTTAACATTATTTACCGAACTTAGAAAAGATTTAGATTGTATGAAATACACTGATTGAAAACAGACTTGCAATATACATCGCAAGTGTCTGATTTTGTTTATTGATAAAACAAATGGAACATAAATAATATATTTGAAAATAAATGTTTGGGCAAGTGCACGTTTAATGTTGGTATTGTTTATTTTATTCAAAGTATTCATTCTATTATGTAAAAAATTATACTCAAATTCTCTTCAATTTCATTTCTGTTACTTTTTGTTGAATCACAAATCTAAACAAGATTTGACTCACTTAAACTGAATGTTTCTTGATAACTTGATGATTCAATTCTTTTTCTTTAATTGGTAGTTTCAAAATTGAAACTAATAAAATTTACATAAAAAAGGCATTGTGGATTAAATATTTGGTGAATGTTGCCATGATTAGAGAAAATTGTAAAATTTCAAGGGGTTTCTTGGGAATTTACGAACTTCAGGCTTTCCGCGAAATCGAGAAAATTCACTAACGCTAGCCATGATCATCGACGACCAACATTTTCAATTTTTTTATAGAATCGCGATAAATCGTTACGGTTAGGGGAGAGTGGGGAGACTTGATCTCCTTGAACTTGATCGAACCTAACTCTCTTAACCCTCTACAACCCAACCCCGCCTCTAGACGGGCTTCGATTTAAAAAATCGCCAAAAATCAATTTTTCAACCAATTTTTGATCTTCAAAAAGCATTGGAAAGAAGAACTTGTAAAATTTTGGAAAATTTTAGGGTTGGAAGTTTGACTTGTTTTATGTGACTTTGCCAATCTTTTTAAAAATGTAATTTTTTTAGGGGTCAACTTTGGCTGTGTTTTTTACTAACATCCATATATATAAAAAAATTCGACGGTTTTGTTCGAACGCGAATCAGTTCAATACGGAGCGTCGGATCGAGGTGCTCTTTGTTGCGTTGGGTTCGTATAAGCCCAAGGAAGGTTCTTACGCCAAAAAGTTTCAACTTTGGCCACTCTGGAACCTATTCCGGAAAATCTGCAGAATGTTTGGGAAAAGTTACGCAAAAACGAATTTTGATCACAGGAGGCTGAATAAGCAAAAAAGCTAAAAAACGTCAACAAACAAAAAGAGGCAGAACGAAGTTTGTCGGGTAAGACTTGTTTGCTATATTTTAAGTAAAAAGAAGTATGTAGTAATTTTTCTAGTGACCCAGACTATGCCTTTACCCATTTATTTACAATTTAAATGATAATGGTTCCATTTTATAGCAGAAAATGTGAAAAACATGCAAAAAATTTAAAAAGTTACTGTAAAAACATGAAAAAATTAGATAGGCAAAATGTAATGATAGGAGGTGGTAGAGTAGGCCAAATACTACCAAAAACAAAAATAAACTAAACAAGATAAATGCAAATTAAAATACTAAAAATGAAACAAGAAAAACACAAAACAAGAGAAGTAAAGTTTTTCGTAGAACAAAAGTTGCTCAAAATGACCTCCTGAACACGGGAAAAATTAAAATTTTCGAAAAAAAAATTTGGGCAGTAGAGGGTTAATTTCTCACAAAACTATAAACTGAACTATGTTTTTGCTGATAAGGGTATATGGTCAGATGAATTCTTCGAGTCATGCCAAGCATCTTAAAAAAAACATTTTAAACCAGCATTTTCAAAATGTAAGGGATAACTTTTTCTACCTTTTTACATTTTGAAGAAATCTAAAGCAAAATGTTTCTTATTCAGCTAAACTATAGATTTTCTAGCTGTTGCGAATGGTCAAAGTGAAAACACCGTTTTAATAGCAGCTGGAAATTGAGCAGCTTTAAAGCTGTCGTTTATTATGATTAGTTAGAGGAATTTTATATTGGGTTTTATACTACTTATAATTTCAGTATTCTTAATACACAAGTTGAACCTTAATCGCAACAAATGATCGCCCAATTCGATGGGCTTCGACACCAGAGCTGGTTGTTAACTTATACGCGAGTTTGCTGAACTTTACTCTACGAATAATGAGATGGATCGATCTGACACTTATTTCATCTTCTCAGAGTATCATATCGAGGGATCAGCTGGTGCTAAACAAAACGCAAAAGTCGCACAGTCGGTGCGGCAACACTAGCGGTTACAGCAATTTCAAATAAACCCTGAACGTTTTTGTTCAAAATATAACATTTTTTTTAATATTTAAAAACTTGAAATATTCTTTTTTTTTAGGCAAAAATTTAGCATGTTTTAAAAAGCTAGTAGTTTGTGTATACAAAATATTTGAAAAAATGGTTCAAACTGCAGTAAATCATCCACAAAAAAAAAAAGCCATATGAGCAATTCTCGCTGAAACCGTCCCACTAGATGCACATGTTCTCAAATCGTTACGGCAATGTTCTCATTCGATTCGGCGCACCAAAAAACCATATAAACAACCTTCGAACCAATGAGAATGTCAGCCGTTAGCCAACTGTAAATAAAAACATGTTTTGAACAATGGATTTTTTCGAAAAAATGCCCTAATTTGGAGAAATGATATCTCCCAAAATACATTACCAAACGTCAAAAAGTTATATATCGTTGGAAAGGTAATCGCGAGGGCTTTCTATCGCACTTTGATAAACATTTAAAAAATCATGTTTTCAAGGGTAATTTTCAAGGTTTTTGGAAAACTTACTCTTAATTTTGAATTTTGACCGTGTTCGCAACCACTTATCGTTACGGAACCATTTTCATTCGAAAGATTGGACGATTTTGCATAAAATCAACTTGAGAAAAGTAGTGTAATGAAATAGTTTTCGTATAGTAATTAGCGGATGAAAGAAATTGGTCAAATTTCAGTTAAAAATAACCAAAGCTCAGACTTCAGAAATGAGCCTTATTTACAGGCAAAACAAAGCAGGATTGTATTTTAGCCGAATGTATAGTTATCTGAGGCAAATCTGAACATATAGGATGAATAGGGACAGCTATTTCAACTTTGCTTTCACTCATCAGATCATATTTTTAATTTGTTTATGTAAAAACAAACATAAACAAACAAGTTTCTAAATTTTAAGCTTTTAAGTACTCTGAAAACTAATGTCCTTACTTAGACTGTAATCTCGATTCGCCACATTTCACTGAAGTAATATTTTATGTACAGAATTTGTTTTGGTAAGGTCTGCTTTATTCGAATAACCTCAATCGTGCACAAAAATGTACAATGTTGAAATCATTTTTTTTTCTGGTCAAGTTAAAATTTGGTGGGGCTGATGATACCATCAAAACAAGCAAAAAACTCGATATTCTTCCAAATCGGACTACGCGCTTTTATTTGACACCACCACAAAGTTTCGCTTTTTTTGTAAACAATGTTAAAACCCTTCATTTTCAAACTGCTATATCTCTTAAACCGCAAGCGTTCAGAGTCGAGCCAGAACTCACTAGAAAGATAATTGGACGTAGAATCAATATGTGTTGTTTTTCAATTAAAACTATTTTCAGTGTATTTATGTTGCTCAAATGAAATTTTTTTACTTGGTTTTCATATTGAGAGCAATTAAAATTAAAGTTCAATGAATCCCAAAATATTTTTTTTACGCAGAATAGAGAAGAGCGGGGCAAAGGTAAGCACCTAGTGACAATCATTCTGTCACCGATGACCATAGACTATTTTTGATTCTTTGTATGTACCAAATGGTACCCCTATCACTTGCCTTCAAAACGTAGTACTAGGATGTACCTCAAATCGCTTTTATGTCGAGAACCAGGCAATTACCCTAAAAAATTAAGTGCGTAGCTTTGCCCGTATGTGGGGCAAAGGGATTTTCCACTTTTTTTTTGTTTTTAAAGTTAATTTTTCATCCAGTTTTCAATTGGGGGTAGTTTTTTTTTACCCCAAATAAAGATAAATTATCGTAAATTGACTTGTGTCAAATAAAAGCGCGTAGTCCGATTTGGAAGAATATCGAGTTTTTTGCTTGTTTTGATGGTATCATCAGCCCCACCAAATTTTAACTTGACCAGAAAAAAAATGATTTCAACATTGTACATTTTTGTGCACGATTGAGGTTATTCGAATAAAGCAGACCTTACCAAAACAAATTCTGTACATAAAATATTACTTCAGTGAAATGTGGCGAATCGAGATTACAGTCTAAGTAAGGACATTAGTTTTCAGAGTACTTAAAAGCTTAAAATTTAGAAACTTGTTTGTTTATGTTTGTTTTTACATAAACAAATTAAAAATATGATCTGATGAGTGAAAGCAAAGTTGAAATAGCTGTCCCTATTCATCCTATATGTTCAGATTTGCCTCAGATAACTATACATTCGGCTAAAATACAATCCTGCTTTGTTTTGCCTGTAAATAAGGCTCATTTCTGAAGTCTGAGCTTTGGTTATTTTTAACTGAAATTTGACCAATTTCTTTCATCCGCTAATTACTATACGAAAACTATTTCATTACACTACTTTTCTCAAGTTGATTTTATGCAAAATCGTCCAATCTTTCGAATGAAAATGGTTCCGTAACGATAAGTGGTTGCGAACACGGTCAAAATTCAAAATTAAGAGTAAGTTTTTTAAAAACCTTGAAAAATACCCCTCAAAAAATAATTTTTGAAATGTTTTTTAAAGTGCGATAGAAAGCTCTTGCGATTACCTTTCCAACGATATATAACTTTTTGATGTTTGGTAATATATTTTTGCAATTCCGTCGTGAAACTACTTACTTTTCCTGTCATTCTTGAACGACGAAATAGCCTACTTTACTGTACCAAAAATCAAAGAATCGAATAGCAACTCTTTTCAAAATAAATGCTGAAAAGTTCTACTTTTCAGCACTGAAATGGGTGCTGAAAAGTTGAACTTTTCAGCACTTGTTTCGAAAAGTAACACTTTTCAACATTTTTTTGATTTAAACGATTTATTGACAAAATACATGAAAATTTGACTTAAAATTTCACTCAACGGGTGTTTTTCGGAATTGCAAAAAATGTTGTATGGAACTCGTTGCAAAACTTGATTTTTTCAGTACTCTTCGTATTTATCCAACTCGGTGAACCTCGTTGGATAAATGTACGACTCGTGCTGAAAAAATCCTCTTTTTGCAACTTGTTGCATAAACTACTATTAGGAGATATCATTTCTCCAAAATAAAGGCATTTTTTCGAAAAAATCCATTGTTCAAAACAAGTTTTGCTTTACAGGTGGCTAACGGCTGACAATTTCATTGGTTCGAAGGTTGTTTATATGGTTTTTTGGTGCGCCGAATCGAATGAGAACATTGCCGTAACGATTTGAGAACATGTGCATCTAGTGGGACGGTTTCAGCGAGAATTGCTCATATACAACTATACTAAAAAAAAAAACAAACCAATTAATTAAGCTTGAAGCTGGTACCAGTGACTGTAAAATTGCAGGGATCAAGTCTCCATAACTGCACTTTTGTAAGCAATTGGTTGTAAAAATAGTATAACGATAAATTTAACGTCAAATGCGTGAGGGTTTTGTAGTTGATAAGTTTGTCATACAACTAATGCTAAAAATTTGTTTTGGTAAATTTTAAGTGATTTCGATACATATCAAAACAAAGAAAAAAGGTCTCATGGAGGTTTTTTTTCTTAGTTTTCCACAATGTGTTTAAGTCAATTTCGCACAACTTCCTAAAACAATGCTAATTTTCTTACCCAATGCTGAAAAAAACAGGCTAGGGATCAAGTGTCCCCGGGGATCAAGTGCTCAGAATTATTATTTTAGTATGAAATTTTAATTTAAAATCTTCTAAATTAATCATCGCGATGCATCGGTTCAAAACATGTTTTAACTGCAAGGATAAACCGAGAGAAAACTTTTCAGAGAGCGTACTCTCTCAGCATAGATTGAGAGTGAGTTCCATTCCTTGCTCTCACTCTCTCCCTGTGCATCAGAAAAAAAGCATTTTTCTCACGAGCAATGAGGATTCTCAACTCAGATGACCACCGGCTTTCGGTTAGATCGGTTGATCCGTTCCTGTCTGTTTGAGAAACTGCAGCTTTCCGCGAACATAAGGAGCCCACGAAAGGAAAAAAATGTTGTTTTGACAAGAGAATCATCACAAAGAGGAGGTCTGCTCGAAGGGGTCAGAATAAGGTCCTGCGTACTTGCTCGAGCACATTTGGCTCGAGTTGGATGCTGCTCTTCATTCGAGAGGGAATTTAATGCAAGAGGAGGTAAAAAGCGAAAATGGCAAATCGAGATGTTTTTGATAAATCGTGAGTGAAACAAGTTGCAAAATTTTTGGCAAGGCGTGGAAAAGAAATAAAAATTACGTTCAAGCGAAAACGTGTTCAAAGTCTTGGCAAATCGAAGGTGAAGGACGCTAAAAGATAATGAGTTTTAATGTGATGTTGATTCAGAATATTGCTTTACAGTTTGTTCCTGCATATAAATCGGTGATTCGCTCAAATTGAGATTTAAAAAGTTGTCTGAGAATGGTTGTTAAGCCACCATCGAAAATATTTGAAAAATACATTCAAAATCCTCAGCAATCCAAGTTCTACGAGAGACTTGAAGTCTCACAAGCGACGAACCGGCTTCGCTGTCCCCACCACAATGTTTGCCCATTTTATAACCATTTATATGATAATTACTCTTAGATAACCGCAGCGATAACGATTATATTGACAATAATATGACACAGATTGATAAACACGGCTGCACATTAGCCGGCACAGCACCTTTGGAAAATTAATTTCCCTCGCCTCGAGCGCGTAAAGGAGGTTCGCTTTTTTTTGCTGGTGCAGGTCACCGCTTTTAAGAGGACTCAAACTGACTGCCGTCGCCGCTGGGCGTCGCGGGGTTAACGAGCTTGTCGTAATTGCGTGCACTAATTACAGGCTGACTTACCTGTCGTGTGACGACGACTGGGTGTTGCCGGCTGCCGACCGAGCACTAGTCACCTACTAAAGTTAACCGGTGTACTGCACGTTTTGAAAATGTTCATGTATGAATAAACGTGGAGTGGAGAAGTAAGTAGTGTGTGGAGTAACAGTGGGTAACTTGCGGAATAAATTTGGGCAAAATCGAAAAGAAGTTGTTGCTTGTATCGATTCTAACGGCATATTTCCGATTTTTGAGCAACTCTCTCAGATTTCGGTCATTCTATTTTTTTGTATTTTTTAATCCGGCTGAAACTTTTTTGGTGCCTTTGGTATGCCCAAAGAAGCCATTTTGCACCATTAGTTTGTCCATATAATTTTTCATACAAATTTGGCAGCTGTCCATACAAAAATGATGCATGAAAATTCATAAATCTATATCTTTTGAAGGATTTTTTGATCGATTTGGTGTCTTCGGCAAAGTTGTAGGTATGGATATGGACTACACTGAAAAAAATGATACAAGGTAAAAAAAATTGGTGATTTTTAATTTAACTTTGCGTCACTAAAAATTGATTTGCAAAAAACACTATTTTTAATTTTTTTTATTTCTGATATGTTTTAGAGGACATCAAATTCCAACTTTTCAGAAATTTACAGAATGGGCAAAAAATCTTTGATCCAGTTATGATTTTTGAATCAATACAGATTAAAAAAAAAACGAAATATTGGTCGCAAAAATTGTTCAACTTTATTTTTCGATGTAAAATCAAATTTGCAATCAAAAAGTACTCTACTAGTGAAATGTTGATAAAGTTAACCGTTTTCAAGTTAAAGCTACTTTTAGGTAACTTTTTTGAAAATATTAGCAGTTTTTAATTATTTTGAATTAGTGCACATGTTTGCCCACTTCTGAAAAAAATATTTTTGAAGGGCTGAGAAAATTCTCTATATTTTTCTTTTTTGCTCAATTACTTCCTCAAAATTTCATACAAGTACTTTTGCAATTTTGTAAGAAAATTGACCTTTTAAAATTGGATTTTATTTTTCTGTATGTATTTTCAAAAATATTTTTTGTTTTAACCCTTTCGAGCCTGATGGGTCATTAAAAAAATGGGTCATATATGACCCAAATATAAAAAATTGCCAAAACTAGCCTATAATTTTCGTATGGTCATAAGAATCATTCATTCATAATATAATAATATAATAATTCATTCAGGCCTTTTAGGGTTAAACTTTAAAAATCACTTTTTTTGAAAATCATGTGGTCAAGAGCGTTTCAATAGAGGAAGTAAAAATTGAATTGCATTGATTTATATTAAAAACAAGCTCTTCCCGGCAAACTTCGTCCTGCCCTTTCTTGTTTTTCTGACGTTTCTTGCTTGTTTGCTAATTCAGCCTCCTGTGATCAAAATTTGATTTTACGCAGCTTTTCCCATACAATCTGCAGATTTTCCGGAATCGGTTCCAGAGTGGCAAAAGTGTCAATTAGTTAGCGTAAGAACCTTCCTTGGACTTATACGAACCCAACGCATCAAAAAGCACCTCGATCCGACGCTCCGTACTGAACTGATTCGCGTTCGAACAAAACCATCGAAATTTTTTATATATATAGATAGATATTGTTTGAAATCTTGGCATCATACAACTGCTTTTTTAATCATTATTTCGAAATTATTATTTGTTTCGAAAAATAAAATCAAAATAACGTCCGATTAAAATTTGAGTGAAGGCAAACTTTCTGATAATTACGAAAAGTCTTACCGTAATCTGGGGTGAATCGGGACTACAGTCTGAATAGGGACAGCAGTTTTTAGAGCACTTAAAGCTTATAAATTTGGAAATGGATGTACACATCTTGTTGGCCTGAGTCTGTTCTAACTGAAACCAACCAGAAAAATCTGTGCTCCAACATGGTTAAAATTGCTGTCCCAATTCGCCCCATGTGTCCCTATTGACCCCAGTTTACGGTATTCAAATTTATGATATGGGTAATTCTCCGCCAACTCACACAGCAGTTTCCGCGACCCCTCTTCGATTTGCGTGAAACTTTGTCCTAAGAGGAAATTTTTGTCCCTGATTATGAATCCGAGGTCGTTTTTTTTATTTTTCGTGACGGAGGGGCGGTACGACCCCTTCCATTTTTGAACATGTGAAAAAAGAGGTGTTTTTCAATAATTTGCAGCCTGAAACGGTGATGAGATAGAAATTTGGTGTCAAAGGGACTTTTATGTAAAATTGGACGCCCGATTTGATGGCGTACTCAGAATTAAAAAAAAAACGTGTTTTTCATCTTAAAAAATATTGAAAAAGTTTAAAAAACTCTGCCATTTTCCGTTACTCAACGGTTAAAAAAATTGGATCATTTCATTTTAAGGGAAATTTAATTTACTTTCCGAATCTACATTAACCCAGAAGTGTCATTTTTTCATGTACAACAAAAAATTTCATTTTAAAATTTAGTGTTTTTTTCTAACTTTGCTGGGTTATTTTTTAGAGTGTAATGATTTTCTACAAAGTTGTAAAGCAGACAATTAAAAAAATGATATATATATATATATACAGCAATTCCCCACGAAAACAGCATGGAAAAAAACAAAAGTCCTCGGATCGGGCTCAAAATTTTTCTGGGGGTTCCCTGGCCGAAATAATTAGACCCGTATTTTTTTGTTTGGCCATTAGGGTGACCTACGCCGTGTTAGGGTGGTCTGAAAAATGGCCATTTTCGTCGATTTTCGCAAAAACCACTTTTTTCAAAAAATCATAACTCCTATATATATATATATATATATATATATATATATATATATAATATATATATATATATATATATATATATATATATATATATATATATATATAATATATATATATATATATATATATATATATATATATATATATATATATATATATATATATATATATATATATAATATATATATATATATATATATATATATATATATATATATATATATATATATATATATAAATATATATATATATATATATATATATATATATATATATATATATATATATATATATATATACATTGCTTAAAAACATCATGGTCACCCGCGACAGACACGAACGACGAAACAAAGAGAAACGCAAAAAGTAACTTTTTCAAAACTTTTTTTTCGTAAAATCGCGATAACTCGTGATTGTTACAAGTAAATCTTGTTTTTATATTTGTCTTCTTTACAATTTTGTAGATCATTGTTACACTCTAAAAAATAACCCTTCAATATTTGAAAAATCACGAAACATTAAAATGAAAATATTTTTTCAAAAAACTTCAGAATTTTATTGGAAATTTTAGTGCAGTTAGCTGAAATCAATTTAAAATGCATTCCCCTGCGTATAGATGCTAAAAATCTTTAGATGTTTTGAAATTTTTTATGTTTTTTATCGCAAAAAGTTTTTTTTCGCCAAAATTTTTGTTTTCGTCAAATCTTATATTTTTTGAAAAATAATGTTTTTAAAACAACTGAACTAGTGTTCTAGAATTCTCCACCTACCCTAAATTTAAAATTTTATTTACTGTCTTCAATTTTAAAAATGTCAAGTTGTGCAATTTGTACCATTTTTGTGGAATTCTCGCTAATTTAAATTTTATTCATAAAATAGTGACTTCCAAAGATTTCAATTCAGTTCAATTCAACCACTGTGCTACACCAGCTTCGAATAGTCTCATGAGAGGGAACGAAACGGAACGACCATGCTCGCAGGGAGCCGGCATGACAGGTTGCCATGGGACCCCAAAATAAGTGCTCGAAGCGCTAATGCTTATGCTCACGCCATCGCCGGGTGTCCATATTAATTCATTAGCTAATAATAGTAATACATACAAAGTGTTTTTACCTCCTGCTGTTGTCTCTCTGCCGAGCTTATATGCCATCGTGGAACTGGAAAATATGAAAGGTCTTTCCGAGCTGAGTTGATTAATATCTCTATACAGGGCAGGCGCAGGCAGGGTCCCTTCACCGACTTCCAGCCCAGTATCACACGATATGAGAGTTGCAATTGCAGCTCAGGAAAAATTATGATGCGCATGCGCAAGAGGACGGAGTGCTAATGATGGGGTTATTTTCCCTTGGCGGCCAGTTCTGAAAGCGGAGGGAAAACACTTTATTCTCCCGGCGTGCGCTCATAATGGCCCATATCATGAGCCAGCATTAATCATGAGGAAATTAATTTGCGACGCACGTGTACCGGTTTGTGGAAATGGGAAAAACTTTCTGCGCCAGTAATTGAGTTGCTTGAAACAGTGGAATTGCGTGTGTGCTTTTGTGAGTTTTGTTTACTTTTGATCGAGATTTTCTTAGGTTTTGCAAATTTGGAATCTTATGAAGCCTCATAAGAATTCATAAAGCAATTAACCCTGTAAGACCCAACTCCACTTCTAAACAAATTAAAAAATGTTTCAAGTATTGTTTTAGATCAACTATGATCCCTCTGCTTTTCATTTTCTCTTCAAAATTCCACTCCGTCTAGACTCCCAAAAGCGCAACGGAAATGGACAGCGCAGTCACTAATGATAGATCGCGGCGGCATCCCGCAGGAAGACACTTTGCGCGGTCCGCATCAGAGTGTTGTATACATAATTGATGCTTTATGCAAAGCTCAGCGGGGATGGCGCTTCAGACGCGCCGAATCTGACATATCGCTTCGGAACGGCTATTTATCTTGTCTTGTCTCGCCGCCACCGACTGGTCGAGGTGGCCCTCTTAAAGTGACAGATATAAGTTGGATTGGGAGTATAGAAATGTTTTTAAGAACAATGTTAAAAACAAAAATTTTATGTTGGAATCTTTTTTGAATTTTTACGAAAAAACTGCAGAAAAAAAAATAAACTAGCAGAATAAATCAGATCATTTTCATTGAGTATGCTAAATATTTTCCACAAATTGCATAACTAAAACGCAGCCAAAACCATTCAAGCATAAAAAAGTATTTTCGTTCCATAACACAAACGGGACCAATTTATTCCCAGTCGTATCAGCAGATTTTCCTTCCAATTCGAAATGCACCTGCAAACGGCCGCTGATTTTCTCATGCTGCTACTTCCTCCTGTATGAATGGCAACTTCTGAATGGAGCTGCCTCTCGAAGAAATGTCTTATTTGTATTCACATGTAAATAATAATCCTCCCAGCGAATGAAATAAAAAAAAGTGAGGTGCCTTTTATAACCCATTTTCATGCTTTCTGGTGTTGTTGGCTCACCTTGTGACGACAGTTCGAGGTGGCTTTTGCTTTTTGTTATGTATTCCCTTGTTAGGGAGGCAGAGGCGGATCATGTCTTTTTATATCTTAAATTCTCCCTTTCAGAACATTTTATTAAAAATTGCATTACATTGCTTGCTTTTTTAAGTATTGATTTTGTTTATAGTTTAGTTGAAAAAAGAGTTCCAAATTTGTGAATTTCAAGAAACAAGGCCGTTGCAAATATTTTTCAAAGTTTATGTCAACCCCCCCCCCCCCTTCAAAATTGGTCTGAAAAATCAGGGGGCAAAAAATAAATTCCAAAAAACTTAAAAATTTCCATGAAAATAGAAGTCCAATTAACTGAAAACAATCTAAAATGTATTTTTCTGCATTGATAATAATATTTACCGTGTTTTAGCTTGTTTAAAAATGTATTGAATTTTTATGAAATTCCAATTTACAGCACCGCAAAAAAAAAATTTTCTCAAAAAAATTTTTTTTTGTCAATGCTTAGATATTTTGGAAACTAATGATGGCAAAATAACTGGACATTATTCACCTGTCATTTTAAAACATTGGTTTATAGGCACCAAAAACACATTTTAATATTCAAAAAAAATCACCGTTTCTCGGATCTATTAACATTTTCCCGGTTTGACAAACAAGTTTGTTGTTTGAAACTAAAACCTTTTAAACGTGTAAGGAAAATTAACAGTGTTTGGTTTTTAATTGAATAGGTAAGTATCTAGTTAATTAGTTATTCGATTTATAAACAAACCTAATATTGTCCTTTTCCAGTCATTTTCTTTCCATATAACTAGGCTGTTGGATTTTTTACCCAGGTATAAGGCTGGTACACATTTTATTTAAAGTTTTTGTCTCCCCTTCTTTAAAAATTGCCCGAAAAATCAAACAATTTTTTTCAAAAAAACTTCAAAATTTCAATGGAAATTGAACTGCAAGCAGCTGAAATCAATTTAAAATGCATTCCCCTGCATTTAGAATCATTTTTAGCATGTTTGGGTTGATTTAAAAATCTTTTGAATTTTTGAAAATTTTCGATGTTTATTATCGCAAAATGTTTTTTTTTCGCTAAAATTTTTGTTTTCGTCAAATCTTTTTTTTTAAACTTCTGATTGCAAAACAACTGAACTAGTGTAAAATGCATTTTCCATGCAAATGTTGAAACTATGGCTTGTTATTTAAATTTTTATACTTTTATTTTTTTTCCAAAAATTCCCCGGATGAAAAAGTTTTAAAAAAGGTGGAACGATGTTTTCGGTCGCAGAAATTACAGATTTGTTCAAATCAAGTTCTGCAAAATTTTAGGATCATCTAGACATTCTTGCAAATCACTGGAAACAAGATTCGTCCCGATTGGTTGAGTAATGACCGAGAACCAGCGAGTTGAAGTTACCGTTCCACCTTTTTTGGGAGGCTTGGGCGTCCAGTGTTAATATGAGTTGAAAATGTGGAAATAAATGTTATCAAAAGAACCTAGCTTTTGTTTATTTGCAAGTTTGTAAAAAAATAGAGATTAATTTGTTTTGAAACAATAATTTCTGCAGAGCCTCCAAGAAGTGAACAAACGGCATAATTATGTTAATTCATCCTGGTGCAGAATTTGTCCAGTTGAATGAAAAATTCATATCATTTTACAGCCATTCCCCACGAAAACGCTGAAATTTTTAAGTTATCGCCGTTTTAGTGAAAAAAGTCGATTTTTCCCGTTTTCGTCATTTTCCCATTTTTGCGTGTGGCGCGTCGAAAAACTCAGTTTTTATTTTCAAAAAATCGTATCTCAGAGTATCGAAAACATAACTTCACCAGTTTTTGATATGTTATGTGAAATTTTCCGAGGAATCCGATGAAAATATTTTCAGACATAGGCTCTTTGGTCCCGAGACCTTCAAAACAGCATATTAAGTTTTCATACGACCTTTTCAAATGTTAAGCTAGATTTTTGAAACTTCTAACTATTTTTCCTAAATAGTAAAACTAATCACCTTTCTTTTGCATCTAAGACAGCTAAAATCGGATGAAATGGCGCGGAGATATGATTTTTTGAAAAAAGTGGTTTTTGCGAAAATCGATGAAAATTGCCATTTTTCGGACCACCCTAACACGGCGTAGGTCACCCTAATGGCCAAACAAAAAAATACGGGTCTAATTATATCGGCCAAGGAACCCCCAGAAAAATTTTGAACTTTTTTTTCGAATCATGCTGTTTTCGTGGGGAATTGCTGTTTATAGAGATGATAAATTTAGGGTAGGGTGAGACACTTTTGGTTTTTAACTTTCAACGATTTTTGTATTTTTTTCATCCGCATATTTTAAGGAGCTTTTTGTTGCATTTTCTTTCTTGTAATGCGTTCTAACATTGACCAACATATCAGATCGATCTGACGTCTACAGCCAGAGTTATTCAACTGTCTCATTGTAGACGCACTTGGCAGGAACAATGAGACAGGTGGGGAACAATGAGACACTCTACGAAAATCAAAAAAAATCTAGTAAAACATCATGTTTTTGCATTGTTTCATTGCAGGTTGCATTTTAAAGCAATTTTGTCAACTTGAAACTTTAATTAACAAAAGTTATACTAAAAAGTATTTAAATTTTGTAAAATACATTTATTTATACCAAACAACTTTATATTTTTGGTTAAATGAAGTTCAAACTCAATAAATATGCCAAAAATCACTTCCAATTCATGTTTTGAAAGATTTCCCTAGATTTTGAAAAGTTTATAGAAGAAAAATCAAAGTGTCTCATTGTTACCCATGGGCTGAATAGAGTGGGGAACAATGAGACAGTCCTGGATTCTTGGTATATTCTTAATTTTGGTCAAATCTAACGAAAGACCATTGTAGCCCCACTCATGCCCTATGAAATCACGAAAGAAATTTGGAGAAATACTTATTTGAAAATGTAATTTTCAGTCATAATTTACTTTTATACCCCAAAATCAAACATTTATGAATAACTTTGCAAGGGCCACTATTATGGCAGACGTGTATGCAGTAGACATACCTTTCCCCAAAATATGAGCCTGATTGGTTGAAACTTCAACTTGTGAGATCCATTTTATCATTGTTCCCCGTGTCTCATTGATGACTACTCTACCCTACATTAATTTGATTATTTCTTTGCGTCGATTATTTTGGCAGACAAGATGGGGATATTTTATTGATATTTTTTATTTACATCTCTGCTCAAAATACCTGCTGACGCCACTGTTTGAGACTGCGTGGTCATTGCTATCTCTACTAGCGTGGCCTGGCTTGGCCAACACAGAGCGAACTGGAATCGCATGCAGCGGAACGGTTTTGCGATTATCGGCTTGATCTACATGAAAAATACATACATTTTAAATATATTGTCATTATGCTCTTTCCTTCGGTACCTTTGCGACTGGGAAGTGGTCTTTGGCTTGCTGTTTTTCTCTGTTCTTGTTATTTGTTCCGTGCGGAGATTTTCCCTTTCTTGGTCACTTTATGAATATGAAGTGCGAAAGACACGAGATCTTCAACACCTGTTTTTCCTTTTGCTTTATGGACGCTTGTTCTTGGGGGGAAATTTCTTGGGCGTAGATTCGGAGTTGGGATTGGGGTCGGTTTGATTTATCGTAATAAAATTCTCTAGTTATGGGAGACTTTACCATAAAAATCACATTTGACGACGGAATGCTGTGGTCATAATACTCGTGACATTTCAATCTGGTTTATGAGCCGCATCAATCAGCCTAGTTAACGAGCTCGGTAACACGAGCATGAAATCGCCGCATCAAGTTTTATTTGATTGCCGTGCCCATCATCAAGATTTCTCTTCTTCGATTCTGGCACGCGCTGGCTGTGCCCGAATGTTCCCGATAATCCACCCACGGAAAAGCTCATCAAAGTCAATCATGTTGGTTGGGTCGTTTTTGGTTACAGCTAACGATAAATGGTTTGATTTGTTGTACACTCAAAAAAATGAGTTCGCGTAAACGTGAACAGCGTTCATGCCAACGGGAACTAGGAAGAAAACTGTTCACTTTCATGGTGCAATGCACTTTAAAAGTTGAACAGTTTTCTTCCTAGTTCCCGTTGGCATGAAGGCTGTTCACGTTTACGCGAACTCATTTTTTTGAGTGTAAATCGATTCGATGTTTGATTCAGATTGTTGTCTTTCTGATAAGAAATTTGTCACTATGGGATTTGGTTTAGAATTACATCTATCAGAAAATTTATTTGATTGTCTTCTATAAAAAGTCAGGCTTTTTGGGATGTGTCAATTTCTTATGATTTGATCGACGAAGAGAAAGTTACAGATAAAGCGCTATGCGATTCGATGGGAGTTTGAATTTTATCTGCTCCCTCAACGGTTTATTATGATTATGACGTACTCGACGACCACTGATTTATGTTAGTGTTTGAATTTATTGTGTATTTATTCTCCCAGTTTTTTTCATGGTTAGATTTTGTAATTCAGTATTGACATACACCGTTTGAAATTCAACAAGAACAAATCTTTTTAACCGTAAATTCATTTTAATAGCCTGAATAAGACGTCCACAGTGATTATCTTCCCACAAATAGAGCGATAAAACTTGCTTCACACCAGAAGCCGCATCGACAAAGTCAGGTCTCTATTATCTTTACGACCCCCGTAGCACCACCAACACCGTGGGCCCCATAAATCCTAAACTTAATCGACGAATTTAGTTATAATTGCCATCATTTAAGCTCATGGTCCACGGCTTGGACGCTTGTAGACGAGACATTGTCAAAGCGGTGGCCAATTCAGTCAGGTAGCACACGTCGATTAAGCTAATTGCAGCTACTACAACCGGACCGGACCAAACCTGATATACTTTCCTTTTTTTCATGTTTGCAAACCTGGACGACTGAGCCTTCTGAAGGTAATCCATCAGATCAACCCGTGGTTGCCGAGCAAGTGTAATTCCCGTCAGATTTATGGTTCCCGGGTGAAAACATTGCCGGTTGTGTAAGGGCAGTTCTCTGGAAAAAATAACTTTTATTAATTTGAGCTGGAGTTTTTTTTTCAATTTCTTATAGGTTTGTATCATTTTGTTAATTTTGACTTTAAAAAAATGGTAGATAGGAATAAATCAAATATTTCCGCAATCAATTAAAACTTTAATCTGTTAGGTTGTTATAAATATCTTTCTACATTTTTTTCTGTCAAATTAATAATTTATTATCATTTGATTTTTTTATTGAGAAACTTAAATTTAAAATTCATATCTACAATAGGTCAAGCTTCGTATCTAACGCTCCAACTCTCCCGTGACGCTGACGAAGGCTCGGAGGGCTTCCAACGTCTTCACAGACCTCCGGAATGGCCCCCCTCATACCGGATAATAGATGGGAAAGAATTGGGCCGCCGCTATGCCCATGATTATTGTTATTATTATCAATCCACAATCGCGCGAGTCGCGCTCAACTATATCTTTGAATTCATAAACAGCTTAATCCCTCTTCACCCTGCAAACTGAGGTTTGAGGGGGATTCCGGGACATGGTCCGTCGAACTTCACGGTTGACCTGCCCCCGAACCGTTTCGAGAGATAAAAGGAAAACGCACAAAACCAGAACGGAAGTGAATTGGCCAGTTTATAAGCGGGTGGACTGCTCCAGCTGGCCAACCTTCAACACCTTTTTCAATTTGGCGAATCTCGAGCGTGTCCCAAAACGCCCGGAAAAATACGCCCCGAAATTCATCATCTAACACAGTTTACACACACTCGGGAGAGGGAATTTGGGTGATGACGGGCAAGTTGCCCCACAAGTTGGAGATTTCGTGCCAAGATTAGCTTGAAGGCTTTCGGGACGGACGGGAATTCAGCTGAGAAAAGGTCCGGAAACGCTGTTTTATCGAAAAATTGTCTAAAAAGAGATAGTGAAACATAGTGACTTCAATCAAATGGAGGGTCTTATGTTGTTAGCTTTTTGTGGGTAAAAAGTTTAACCATTTTAATTTAAATTTAAGATTATTAAATTTCATCACATTTGAAAGTTAGAAAATTGGAACAATATTTAATGAATCAGATAATTCGTTTTTTTAAGTTTCAACAAATCTGCATAAAAAGCAAGTTTGTCCTAATATCCTTCATTAAATTACCGTGGCCACCTTGGCAATCTCGGCAAGGCGTCAATTAATGACTGGGCAAAAACCACCCGCATTATGCCACCAACAAACCCCAAACTAATCTTCGCCACTTCGAGCTTAGATATTGTTGTCGACTTGGGGATGATATTTTCTTTTCTCTAACAACAATCAACGGGGACAGAAAGGAATAAAAACGGCCCACCAGAAAAGTTGCCGCCCAGCGCGCGCAATTCAGCGAACTGACGGGCTGTGTCTTCTGTATTTCTCAAAAGAGGGCCCAAAGCTGCGGCGGAATGAATTGAATTTGATAAAAATGTGAACGGTCCCGTAAGATACGGACCACAGACAAGTGGAGAAACTTCAGTTTAATTTTTGTTCTGCAATTTAGTTTCTTTTTTTTTAGATTTTAGAAATACAGAATACGATATCCCGCCCGTGTGGATCAATCGGACCGCGCACTGGCTCACAATCCAGAGGTTGCTGGTTCGAATCCCGCGGCGGACGCTCTTAAAATTCTTTGTGTAAATATGGGTATCCGGCGCCGTCGCTCCGTGCCGTACTCAAACACTTAGGAGCCCAGGGCGGCGAAGTCCTTGTAGTTAAAAAGGAAGACACTAGTGGTTGGTACTAGCAATAGTGGCCGACAGCTAAAAAGTCAACTTCGTATATCTCGAAAAATAAAAAAAATCAATTTGAAGAAAGATTTGTAGTAATTCCACTTCTTTGTGTTAAATATGATCCCAATAAATCACGATCTTCAACATTTCCTAATTACACCGACCAACAAAATTTCTGCGCATGCTCAACTTGAGGGGAAGCATAAAGTTTGGGGTATTCAACATCTACGAACCACCCTCATTCTCCATACAAATTTTGGAGAAGAACCATTCGGCTCTGTTTAAATATTTTTGAAAAGTTCAATGTATACATGTTTCTGGGGAACCCAAACTTTTTTTTTCGAAAATAACAGTTTTGAAAAATGCGTGACTTATTATTCCTAAAAAAGGAACCTCCTGACCAATTTTGAAACCATTTTAAAATTTTGAGTTTGACTTTTATGAGCAATTACTGATGGTGGATTTGACGTTGTGCAAGGCACGGTGGGTAAGAAGGGGATTATTATGCAACTTGCATGCATCTCGGAAAATCCTCCTGGAGGTTGTTGGGGGGGGGGGGGGGGGGGGGGGGTTTTTATTCTGAGTCAGAAAAATTGATTCCCAAAATATTCTGTCAGTGAAAACTGATTTTATCTCGATTTGAAGTTAAAAAACCGAATATATCACCTAAAACCTCAAAAAACCGTCTAAAATCTCGGTCTAACTCTGGACAAAGATGTAATTTTTCATCAAGATATCAATTCTTAGTGCCCAAAATATATTCCTGACATAGTACACCTGTAATCAGTCCATTACTTGAGTACCAGCGTCATTACTAAAAAATATATTTTCAATTTGCTCTGGTAACCGGTCCGAACACGGTTGTTGCGTTTGAAACGGAATTTGTATACGATTCAAATTAGATTTCGTTTCAGAATTCGGATTGATTTGGCTGGGTAGTAGCTGTTTATAATAGGAATGAGTTCAAAATCGAAGAATTTTAAAAATTGGTAATAATTTTTCCACTAAAATAGACATAACTTTTCTGAAAATGGATATAATGTCATACGTTTCTAAAATAGAATCTTTTAAAATTATAATAAAAACGATGTCCGGAACCATCACATGATCCAATGATAAAAAGGTAGTTAAAATATTTTTCAAATGAGTCATATATTTTAAAGACCTGGTTTTAAAAATTTGAAAAAGTAATGAATTTTATCATGATATGATGATATGATGAAGATTCAAACTCTAAAACTCAACGCAATCGAAAATATTTTTATTGGATGAAATCATGAAAACCCCTTATGCTTAATATCTTTTTTGTCTTTTCTAAAACTTTTAAAAAGTTACCTTAAAAAGAAATGTAACAAAAAAAAAACACGTAATTTGAAAATCTAGAGTTTTATTTGAAAAGGTCCTACTGTAGAAATTAAATTTATAAGTCTAAATGAAAAAAATACCTCCATGGGTTAGTGGATTCCAAAAGTATATTATATTTTACATAATATGACACGTCTTTCGATTTCGAACAGTTCAGTAACAAGCAGTGAATTTCAAAACTTTTTTCCATAAAAAATACGTTTTTTTTTCGGAATTTCAAGCACGCTATAAAATCTGGCGTGCAATTTAACACCTTCCCTTCGACTTCAAATTTGTATCTCTTCACGGTTTGGAGCTACAAATCCCTGAAAAACGTAGCGTAGTAAAAATCTAGAAAAATGAAATGGGTTGAACTGCTACTCCGAAGCGGAAATATTTTCATCACTACTCAGACCACTGTGGTTATTCGAAACAATTGAATTGTTTTTTTATTTTTAATATTAATAACTCTGATCTACACCCTCTTCTCTGTGACATAATCTTTAACCCACGGTGCGGCTTGTGGAGCGAAGAAAGAGAGCGAGAAAAAAAGCCCGGATTATATTTGTAAGAATATGCAATATCATGGAAAATAATTTATTACCGAATTACGCATCTTATTATTGCCATAATTTATACATTTCAGTGTCGCGGTGGCGCACTCAACAATGCAGCCGGTGAGGTAGAGAGGAAAGCTCTTTTCAGCGGTACAATCTCAACGGCGAACGTCTGTAATTCTGTTGTTGTCGGTCGTATAACGAGCAGGCACACTGGATTAGGCGGAAAAGTGGCGGTCTAGAATGAAAGTGTGTACCAATTAAGTGCCAAGTTGCGGCTTAGATTCAATTGCATTTGTGCAAAAGGAAGCCAATTGAATTGAGGTAGAAGTGCACTAGATTACACTATCTAGAATAGAATGCAGAATTGCTCTTGATTACGCTCCTCGAAGCTTCCGCCAGAAAAGACAACAATGTAACCTAAACAACTAGGATCGTTTTTCACAGTTCGACTTACTGACATAGAAAAACCGGATTATTCAAATGTCTCAATGTTTTTCTTTTCCTATTCTATGAAACATCTCCCTCCGAATCTGATACGATTGTCAATCAAACACACGTGCTATGCGCTGGGAATCGCCCCCAATGCATTGAATGTAATCAATCTGTTTGGATCAGTCTTGTCTTCATCCGTCCGAGATGTCACTGCTTCTGGGGGTGATGCTGCTGCTGCTGATGGATTTGTTTCCACCATGCGGTGATGGATAAGCGGTGAAGAAACAAGCAGACTTAGACAAAAACCAAATCTTTGCTTGACTGACCACGGTACGGGCGCAAACGCTGGAATTGCATTTCAATGTGGGGTCTTCTGCTGAATTTTTAGTTTGTTTCGTAATCTTCAGTTGGTGAGAAAGCATCTAAGCTTCCTAAAGAAAACATGACCTATGAATGGGTGAACTTTGACTGGTTGTCTTTTCAAAATGGAATTAAATTATATTTATGATAAAATATTCAACTTTAATTGGTTAACCAGTTGCATCTTTTGGTCGAGGATATATAGGACCATTTTCGATTTTTTTAAAAAATAACTAGGCTCTTCCATACAAATTTCCAAACAAATTTCCATACAACAATGCATTGCGAAAAGTGTGCACGCAACCAATTACAGTCCAGACTCGATTATCCGAAGTCCCATACAAACCTTCGGATAATCGAATCACGACCAAAATTTTTTTCTTGTATTTTTTTATTTTCTTAGGCCGTTGCAAATATTTTTCAAAGTTTATGTCGACCACCCCCCCCCTTCAAAATTGGTCTGAAAAATCAGGGGGCAAAAAAAAATTTCCAAAAAATTCAAAATTTCCATGAAAATAGAAGTCTTATCAACTGAAAACAATCTGAAATGCATTTGTCTGCATTGATAATCATATTTAGCATGTTTGGCCTTGTTTAAAAATGTTTTGAATTTTTTATGCAATTCCAATGTACAGCACCGCAAAAAAAAATCGCAAAGAATAAATTTTTTGTCAATACTTAGATATTTTGGAAACTAATGATGGCAAAACAACTGGACAGGTGTATGATGCATTTTAAAACACTTTTTTCATTAAAATGTTGAAACCATGGCTCGTAATTTCAATTTTTCTATTTTTTTGCCGCCCCCCCCCTCGACTTTGGTCAGATTCGAAGGACATATACTTCAAAAAATATTTGCAGCGGCCTTACTTTTAATTCGAGTTCTGCGACCTCATTTTAGTAAAATTTGAATGGTTGGTTGCGTATTTAATTAAAAAATGCATTTTTTTTAATTTCATCGCCGCCATTTTCACCGCCATCTTGGATTGAAAAGTTCAAAATCACCTTAGAGTAGTTTAAAGGTCATGCCAAAGCTCAACAATAAAAAATAAGACAACAAAGTTTTGATTATCCGAAGTGAAATTTAGTCAGTTTTTTATGAAATAGGTTATACATAAGTAATTTTGTACGTTTTTGCACTTCGACTTTTCTTTGAATTTTTAATTGAATGAGTTTTTTTCTATGCATTCTTAAGCCAAAAAACACTATTCATTATTAGTTTTTCCATGCAATTGTTAGGGCTGGTCTTAGAAAATAGGCATGACAATATTCGAGAATCTTTATCTTGAGAAAGAATTTTCAGAAAGATTTGGAGTCTTCGGCTAAAATTTAGGTTTTGATGAAACGAAAATATAGTCAAACAAAATTTCAAAAATAATTTCGAATGCAAATTTTAGATTTTTTTTTGGTTTATTGTCAAATACTTCATTGTTAAGGCTACCAACTGTACGGATTTTTACCTTACCGTACGGGTTTTCGACCTTCTCCGCGGATTTTTAACAGGCCGGAATTTCTGTACGGAATTTTTCGCATAATACGGATTTGTACGGAATTTTAACAACTTTTTAAAAACTTCATTCCTTTTTTGATTGGGCCAAAGCTTTCTCTAATTAGATATTTTTATTTAACTGTCAGTTTGATTATAAAGGGATAACTTGCATAATTTTCCGGGTTTTCCTCAGTTCAAACTTGATTGTCAATGATTATTCTTTTCAAAATCCTTACAAAACATATTTATTAAATTAAAGATCAAATTTTGCCTTGTGAAAACCTTGTGTTGTGCTTGTATTTATAGGACCTTTCCAATATCAGATCAAATTTTGGCTTGTGAAAATCTTGTGTTGTGCTTGTATTTATAGGACCTCTAGAAATGTTTTCGTGAAAACACTAACAACGATATTATTCGTTAAAGCAAACTTGACATTTCGTAAACTTTTAAACGTTTAACAAAAATAGTTTTAATTCCCAAATTCCAAACTTATCTAAATAATTCCTTGACAGTTTTTGTTATACCATGGTGTCATATCGGTAAAGTACAGTCATCCCACATATTCAGAACACCCACAAATTCGGAACACTTTTGTGGTAATTTGTCAATAGAATGCAAAATACAACTTTTCTGCCGACCCTGCTATTTTTAGGGCCTTTATTTGGACATTCTCTTGCTATTTCACTAGTAAAAGTAAAATTTAAAAAAAAAAAACTGCATTTTAAGACTATTTTATCCAGAGCACCAAAACACTGCCTCCAAATTGCCTGTTCCATGATTGTGGGATGTTATTGTGCCTCCCACAATTGTGGAGCATCTGAATTTAACTGATATTTTCACAAAAAACGTTATCAGACCATTCATTAAAGATTACTAAGCATGAGTTTTATTGGTTTCAAAGTGCAAAATCATTATTTTGTAAAAAAATATGTACCGTAATCTGGGGTGAATCGGGACTACAGTCTGAATAGGGACAGCAGTTTTTAGAGCACTTAAAGCTTTTAATTTGGAAATGGACGTACACATTATGTTGGCCTGAGTCTGTTCTAACCGAAACCAACCAGAAAAATCAAAATATTGTGCTCCAACATGGTTAAAAATGCTGTCCCAATTTGCCCCATGTGTCCCGATTGACCCCAGTTTACGGTACTCCTGGAGATACAAAAAAAGTTTGTTTACATCGTAAGAAAAAAGTGTTCCGAATTTGTGAATTTCAAGGGTCAATGTTTTTCTTTGAAAACTTGATATAAAACGTAAAAATGTACAGCCGGTCTATACATCAATCGAAAGATCGCAAGAAAAGCTTTCACATGAAGGTAAAAGCAAATCATTATGTTCAATTATCGATTTTATATGATTTGTTGAACATTGGCCGATCTGTAAACTGTTCCGAATATGAGGGATGACTGTATACGGATTTTGGCTCAGCAAGAGTTGGTAGCCTTATTCGTTATGGGAAAGCACTGCAAAAGTAATCTAGAAATTAAAAAAAATATCCTACCGTTTTCTTTTTTTGACACTATTGGTCGTTGCTGGGAAACGACCTCTTAAAACTAAAATAGTAGTTTATGCAACAAGTTGTAAAAAGACGATTTTTTCAACACGAGTCGTACATTTATCCAACGAGGTTCACCGAGTTGGATAAATACGACGAGTGCTGAAAAAATCAAGTTTTGCAAAGAGTTCCATACAACATTTTTTGCAATTCCGAAAAACACCCATTGAGTGAAATTTTAAGTCGAATTTTCATGTATTTTGTTTATAAAACGTTTAAATGAAAAAAATGTTGAAAAGTGTTACTTTTCGAAACAAGTGCTGAAAAGTTCAACTTTTCAGCACCCATTTCAGTGCTGAAAAGTAGAACTTTTCAGCATTTATTTTGAAAAGTGTTGCTATTCGATTCTGTTATTATTGGTACAAAAAAGTAGGCTATTTCGTCATTCAAGAATGACAGGAAAAGGAAGTAGTTTCACGACGGAATTGCAAAAAAATAGTTTTTCTCAGTGTCATCAAATTATCCCCCAGTTTTAAACTAGAGATATCTCTGGTTTGATTTTCAATGATAAAAATGAAATTATTGTGAAATTTTCTGCTCTATTCTATAAAAAAAATAATCGAAATTAATTTATCTTTACCAACCTATGAACATTTACAAAATAAGTTTTTTAGGCTTTTAAAAACCCTGGATTCTGAAAGTTTCAAAGAAGTTTTATTTTTAACATTGAATATTGTACCAATCGTTGGCATTGCGAGTCCTAATAAATTATGAAAATATTTTGTTCAAGAAAACATACTTTTCGTCGTTTCCTATAGAGGAGAAAAGCAACTCGCGACAAAATTTTGAGGCTAGGAATTTTGACAGATATGATTTTCATAAAGTATTCGCCTCCTTTTCTCTCCCACAGAAAACTGGGGACAAAGTAGCTGTCAAACTAGGCCAAAATGTTAAAGTCACTCACATAATGAACTTTGAGTGATTTGAGTTCATTCCTGACGTCACGATTTTGTCCTCTATTGATTTTAGCTCTTTTGAACGCAAATGTAAAAGTTTTAAGGAAAATAGTTTGAGCTTCAAATAATCTAGTTTGTGTTTTTAAAAAGACGTATGAAAGTTGAAAGTCGTATGAAATGCAGTTTTAACCGTATCTGAATGAGAGGGCCAATGCCGGAAAAATGTTTTTAGTTTAAAATTAGTGAAGTGCTTTATCAGGATTCCGAGTTGTTTACTTATCGGATATTGTTGCACTGAGCAGTAGCTACACGTGACTGTTATCACTATCTTCTCTTTCACAGCACTCTCCGAGAGAGTCTGACTGTGCGCGCAAATCATAAACAGAGCGCGCTCATCTCAGCCGGCGCCCGAGAGAACATAAAATGAGAGAATGAGTTCTCCCAAACTTGGTACTCATTTTATGCTACAGTACCCTGTCCAATGTGAATTTCCACCTTCCAGCTTAGATGGTCGCAAGACGCTGATCGGTGCGCACGTTTCCGTGTTTTTTGGTCGATTTTTGCTAAAATCTTTATCGAGTTATCGCGAGCTAAGTTTTGATGAGTGATCTGGTTGCGAGAAAAAAGTCGAGCAGTTTCGAGCAGGTCAACCTGGCAGGGGGGTTATCAACGGTAGTGGCTCCGATTTGAGAAACGGCCAAAAGGTTGAAGGAAAACGGCCGCGGCGTGTCGAGATTTATGGATAAGAGTGAGTGAAGTTGGAGTAAAGTGCCGAAAGTTGCAAATCCCTGAAGGTGAGAAATAAGCGAAGCAGAGTTTAATAAAAGTGTATCGGCGAGGAAGACGCAAAAAGGCATTTAAGGCGATGTTGGATTAAAGTGTGTTATTTTTCAAAAAATAAAGAAAAAGAAAAAAAGTCGAAGGAGGATGGAGATTTAGCGAAAAGAATCTGACCCGAAAAAGGGTGGTGAAGACCGGGAATGTGGAAAAAGGGAGATTTTTCTCAGCAAATTACAACGTGGTGTGCCAGCCAGTGGCGGAATCGGCTGCGTGAGAGGTCACGTCGTGTGAACGGAACGAGTTGAACGGTGTTGTGGTTGTTGTTGAAAGTGAAGTAAAGTTCGCAAGTGCAACATTGGTTCAAGAAGAGCATATCAGTTAGCCGGCATTGCAGCATGAACCGGCGAGGAAGCTGATGCAAGAGGGAAATGCCAAAGGCACGATTTGGATGAAATTAAAAGCTCCAATTTGGCGGATGATGGGATGAGAAGAGTGGATCAGCAAATTGTGTGTTTTAGAAGATGTTGGAGTGAAGTGATTTCGAGGAACGCAATGAGTGATTTGGGAGAAAATCTTTCTGATTCGGTTTGGATTCAGCTTTATATGTTTGTAATAACATCTAAACATAAGTAAAAAAGGTTTGGAGCAATTCCAGCCCAAAACAGAAATTTTTAGATAATTTTTTCTCGACCTTCTCCGATTTCAATGAAACTTTGCAGACATGTTATCCAACACTTATGTTAGCCATTTTTGTGTATATGGAGCCAATTTCACTCGGTAATGACATTTGATAAGGGCGTAAGTGTTTTAAATATTTTTGCATTTCGTAATTTGAATAACGCTGTATCTTGAAGCCGTATCAAAAAGTGGTCAGAGACAATCTTGTAGAAAATTTGATTTTTTTGATTTTTAAGCTTAAAAGTCAAATATGAAGGTGATCCCACGATTTTTTTCGTTCAAAATTTTTGTGAAAATAGCCTAAGATTTTACAAAAAGACTCACGAAAAATGCAGGACGGAGCAATCCTCCTAAAAAAATACCTAAACGTCAAAATTTACAAAACCGCATACGGGAATCGATTCTCCAGACAATTTTACATAAAAGTCTCCATATTGACCACTGTCCTAAGTACAATCCTTGTGAAGTTACAGCGATTTTTAAAATTAAAAATGTTGGAAAAATAGGTTTTTTGATGGTTTTTGGCAATTTCTATATGACAGACTTGATTTTTCAGTTTCGAAAATATGTTTATTGGAAAACTCGTCCAATTTCCCATAATATTGTTTTTGACCACTTTTCAAAATAACTCGTTTTTTATGATTTTTTAAGCTAATTGACTATCCAGGTTACTACCATCCACTGAACTACACCGAAAAAATATGCTGTTTTCAGTTATGAGTAATGTTATTAGCTTATATCTGTAAGCCCATATTTCCAATTGAAATGAAGTAGAACTGTCTATCATGATTTCAATCAATTTAATAAAAATATAGAACATAAATGGATTAAAAAATGAATTAGGAATTATAAAAGTATTTTTTCGTCTGTAGTTGATTGCAATGACAGAGACAACAGTTCGCCCGTAAAAAAATACAATGAAAAAAAGATTTCTTGAATGCCAATGTTAAATTTTCATAGTTTTTGGTTCTCTTTTTTAAATATAAGGATTCTGGAATTATTCATAGCTTTTCAAACATGAACTTTTTCTGCACTATTAAATTTCTACCGGTTGTCACTACAGATCCAATCGCTACTGAGTACTCTCTCTGAACGGCTCAGATTCAGATTGGCTTAGAGAGACAGTCACGAAAAGATAAACCCAAAGTTAAAGACCGAGCGGATAGTCCTCCCGAGAAGAAACGAGAGGAAAGTAGGGGAGAGTGGGGAGACTTGATCCCCGGGGACACTTGATCCCAAGCCTGTATCTCGTCAGTATGTGGGTAAAACAATTAGCTTTGTTTTAGAAAGTTGTGCGAAATTGATTAAAACTCATTGTAGAAAACAAAGAAAAAAAAAATGTTTAGATTGAGTTACACACATTTTTCTAAAAAGTGCTGCAAAAAACTTCCAAGAGATCTTTTTCTTTGTTTTGATAAGTATAGAAAGCACTCAAAAATTGTTCAAAAAAATATTGTTAATACATGAATTGTTTGATAAACATATCAACTCCAAAACCCTTACGCATTTGACGTTAAATTTATCGTCGTACTATTTTTATATCAACTGTTTAACAAAGTGCGTTTAGGGAGACTTGATCCCTGCCTTTTTACATTCACTGGAATCAGCCTCAAGATTAAATAATTGGGCTGGGTTTTCGTACATAGTTTCCTTTAGTATAGTTGTACATAACTTACTGCAGTTTGAACCATTTTTCAAAAGTTTTGTAAACAAAAATTACCAGCTTTTGTAAACATGCTCAATTTTGGTCTAAAAAAGAAAATTTTAAGTTTTTAAATATTTTGCATGCTAAACTTGTTATATTTTGAACACAAACGTACAGGTTTAATGTTAAATTGCTGTAACTTATAGAAAATTAAAAGTTTGGATGAATAAAAAACATTTTGCTTAAGATTTCTTCAAAATGTTGAAAGGGGGATCAAATTACCCCCAACATTTTGAAAATGCCGGTTTAAAATATTTGTTTAAAACGCTTGGCATGATTCGAAGAGTTTATTTGATGAAATACCCTTATCAGCCAAACATAGTTGAATGTTTAAGCTTTCAATTCACGCAAAAAGATCATAGTTTTGTGAGAAATTGACAGAGTTATGTGCGATACAAAAAAAGGGGATCAAGTCTCCCCACTCTCCCCTACTATTTAGCGAGAGTATAGACCTCTTGCGCTTACAACAACAACAAATCGTGTTCATTCGCTCATTGGAACAGTTCATCCAATTGAGTGGCTTATGTGGACAAATAACCACCATTTAATCACCGAACCATGGTGGTTGGTACGGCAAAGGCGCGGTTCAATAAGCCTTAGGCTCGAGTCTCGGTATCAACGCTTTTTTTTTTGAAAGATGAACTGTTTTGAAAAATGAACCTATGAGTAAAGTACTCTCGGTGATTTCGGGTTGTATCCTCTCCGTCCGTTCACAGAACCATTTTACTACTGAAACGTGCTCTTTATTCTCTCGTATGCCGATGCCCAATTCTGGGTGTATGTTTATACATCAATATTTTTGTAATTGTCTGCTCTACAACTTTGAAGATCATCGTTAGACTAAACAAAATATTCTGCAAAAGTTACAATAACACGAAATTATAGAATAGAAGTCATAGAAGTCCCTTGTACACAAAATTTCCAAATCATTGAAAAACACGTCTTTTTTCGCATGTTCAAAAATGGAAGGAGTCGTACCGCCCCTCCGTAACGATATATCGAGAAATGGAGGTCGGATTCGTGATCAGGGAACAAAATAACTCCTTCACGCAAATCGGAGAGGAGTCGGGGCAACTTTTGCCGATTTCGTGTGAGTTGGTAGATCATTTGCATTGTGGGTTAGTTTTGTCTACGATTTTTTGAAATGTTTATTTGGTTTATTATGGGTAAATACAAAGTTGTTAATTGAAAATCTAATAGAGGAAACGAGCGTGGAAACATAACGTCATCAAATTAGTCCGATTGATTTGTTCCGTTCCCGGATTGTCAACGATTGAATCCCAATTGAACTGAGTTGAATGAGTTGAAAAGGAATCCAAATTAACATAAGTATATCATAGATGGATAAGCCGGGAAGCAAGATTTGTCAGCTTTTTTCTCGTCTTTGTACGTGTTCATTCGTTTGTTGTTATTTTTCCCTCTCGACACTTCCTGCGGCGTGTTCTCCGCTCATTTGTGAGCTTCAAGAAGCTCCGCTTGAAACGCGCCAGTCCCACACACGCACAGCAAACTTCGAACCTACCTCTACTACAATCCCCGGTTGAGGCCACTTTTCAACAGGTTCGTCCACGTCAAGGTTCGTTTTCGATACGAGTTTTGGGGATATGTTTACTGTCAGTTCTTATTAAATCGTATGACAGATTTGATGATTGTGTCTGATCCGTCAAGACCCGTTTGTTGGACACTGGCCAGACTCAGAAAAAAACCGTCCTCGTCCTCTTGGGCCACATCTCGATGATAAATCATCGACACGCCGCCGCCGCTTGGCCAACACGCAATCCCGTCTTATCGCCAGACCTCCGCCGACCGAGGTGACATTAAATATTTTCTCCTCATTTGTGGGATTATCCGCGTGGAAAAAAAGAGAAACGTTTAGCGAAGAGGATAATTTTAGAAATGATGAAAGTTTGGTTCAAAGTCATTTTTTTAAAGAATAACTTCATTTCAATGGTGCCATAAAATATCTTTCAAGACAAATCCCACGTTCAAAATTCCGATTGAATTGATCGAGCGGAAGCAACCGATCGAAAAGTGATCGCTGAGTAAGGTTGACAGTCGTTGGGATCGAGGGAACAGGTTCCACAAATTAGACGCTACTCGCATGTTGTGAGGAGGTGGCCTGGCTACCGAAATCGATATCGGGCCATTGTCGATTCATCAAAATAAGTGACACTTTTGGAGGGATTTAAAAAATGCCTTGAGACAAGTCATGCGCAGCATGTGAAAGTAGATCTGAGGAGAAGAAAGTTTGACGTTGAGGTTGAGATGAAATCTAGCCAAAATAATACAATTTAGGAAAACGATCCCATATTTAAATCTGGTCACGCTAATGAGACATTCTGTCAGAATTCAGATTCAGTTATTAATTACTTCAAGTCCTTGGGCCACCCCGCTACAACATATCAAGTGTTGAAAAGTGATTTTAATTTAATGCGAGTAATAATTGAGCGATAAAGCAACGCCATGCTGAACTCATTAGCAACTCCGGTCCTTTCCTCACACGGTAAACTGGTCATGGTGCAAAATAAAATCAATTTAAAGTGGGTTTGGGATTAAAACTGCTCAACCCCCCCTCCCCCTCAAACCTCCCATTCAGGTGCGGATTAAATCGGACCTACACCACACACTGCCCGCAAAACTACCCAGATCGTCGTATTAACGTCCTCTTAATTGCGTGGTGCTACGGATCTTACACGATCCAATCGATCGGACATTGCTGTCATTCCGCAGCTCCAAATCTGTCATCGATCGAGAGTTGGCGGTGGCGGCAAAAAGTCGTTAGAAATCATGCAGCCCGAACCACATCTCTCTCTATTGAGACATCAAATGATGGATGATTGAGAAGAGCACCGGTGGCGGTGCAATGTGGTCCCGTGCGCACCTTGGACATAATTGATGGAAAAGTGGGCTGCGACTGCTGGGCCAGCGTAGCCCTGAAGTTGGACGAAACCAGCTGGGTGAGCTTGGACCATCATACTTGCCATAATTGGCACCCCACGGGCGACGATGGGCGGTTTAAAAATTCGATTCTTTCTGGTTAGTTTGCCCCCATGCTTCCGCCGCGGGGAGTTTTGTGAATGAGTTTGATTTTTGGGATGCCTACTCAAAACAAACACCCACGTTACGCGTTTGGGTAAGCAGATGGTGTGTTTAGACTTGCTTGTTAAATCTTGTGTTGTTCTTTTTGCTATTTAAAGTATTGCTTCTTGACTGAAATATCAGAATGTTATTCTTCGACTTTTTTGTGCAAACCCTAAGTTTTTTTTTGTGTTTTTGGAACCTCATTAAGTAAAAGATTTTCAAAAAAATAAAGATTTATTGGATCTTTGAAAAAACTCCAGAAACATTTATATTACAAGGAAAACTTTTCATTCATTAGGGCAAAAGCAAAATGTAAACATTGGGATATATTCCATCATTCTATTCCAAGTTTTTTTTCATACAAATATCCATTCAATTTTGCAGACTGGACATGGGTGACAATAAAAAAATAATATCAGGGATACCCCGTGGCTCGATTCCTTAGCCAAAAATAAGTAACTGTGCTAATTTGGAGCCAAATCGGTTAAGGTTTAAGGGTCGCTATAAATCGTTATAGTTGTGCAAAAACTTATCATACAAAAACGTCATTTTAAAATCACTAATAACTTGTCAAGGTTAATTCGGATCGCTTTGTGGTCTTCGACAAAGTTGTTTGTCATAAAATCCGACACATTTCATGTCACCTTTTGGTGGAATTTTGATTTTTTTTTGCTTTGTTTTTTATTTTTTTTTATAAAAAACTTCATCATCCCGGTATGAGAATCGAACTCACGACCTCTGGATTAGAAACCCAGCACGACGCTAGTCGAAACCCATCCCCTACTGGTCAGTATTCCCAGTGAGCATATTTACTCTTTTAAGGGATCTGACTTTGCCGAGCCAGACAGGAATCGAACCTATCACCTTCCGCTTACAAGGCGAAACCCGTAACCTCACGGTCACGGAAGCGCGGTGTGCTTTTCCTCATACATTTTTGCGGATTTTCCCATACAAACTTCAACGATCAAAAGCGACCCTTCAACCTTAACCGACTTGGCTCAAAATTGGCACAGTTACTTATGTTTACCTAAAGAATCAAACCAGGGGGTATCTCTCAAGATTTTAAAAAAATCATTGTTCTTGTCACCCTAACAAAATCGATATGTAAATATTGTAAAATCTGCGCTTTGAGAAGACATTTTCTAATCTATCAGGAGTCTTCGGAAAAATAATGGGTTTCGATTAAGACTTTTTTGGAAAATTCACAAATACATAACACAATTTTTGGCAATTCCGTCGTGAAACTACTTACTTTTCCTGTCATTCTTGAACGACGAAATAGCCTACTTTTCTGTACCAAAACTAACAGAATCGAACAGCAACACTTTTCAAATAAATGCTGAACAGTTCTACTTCTCAACACTGAAATGGGTGCTGAAAAGTTGAACTTTTCAGCACTTGTTTCGAAAAGTAACACTTTTCAACATTTTTTTGATTTAAACGATTCATTGACAAAATACATGGACCGTAAACTGGGGTGACTTTGATAGTCCGGGGTGACTTTGATAGGTTTTTCAAATGCCCGTCAAATTAATATCTAAACATTTTCGAGAATTTTGAGTATGTAAGCATTAAGAGATAGCTTATGAACGAACATATATGCAAAAATGAGACAAAAAGATATTTGCAAAATTGGATGTATCAAAATTAGTGGCCAAATCAAATTTCTATCAATGTCACCCCGGGCTATCAAAGTCACCCCAGTTTACGGGACATTTGACATTTTTGATTCAAAATGTGTTTTTCGGAATTGAGCAATTCTCTGAGATTTCGGTCATTCGATTTTTTTTGTATTTTTTAATCCGGCTGAAACTTTTGTGGTGCCTTCGGTATGCCCAAAAAAGCCATTTTGCATCATTAGTTTGTCCATATAAGTTTCCATACAAATTTGGCAGCTGTCCATACAAAAATGATATGTGAAAATTCAAAAATCTGTATCTTTTGAAGGAATTTTTTGATCGATTTGGTGTCTTCGGCAAAGTTGTAGGTATGGATATGGACTACACTGAAAAAAATTATACACGGTAAAAAAAAATTTGGTGATTTTTAATTTTACTTTTTGTCACTAAAACTTGATTTGCAAAAAAACACTATTTTTATTTTTTTTTAATTTTTTGATATGTTTTAGAGGACATAAAATGCCAACTTTTCAGAAATTTCCAGAATGGGCAAAAAATCTTTGACCGAGTTATGATTTTTTGAATCAATACAGATTTTTTCAAAAAATCGAAATATTGGTCGCAAAAATTTTTCAGCTTCATTTTTCGATGTAAAATCAAATTTGCAATCAAAAAGTACTTTAGTGAATTTTTGATAAAGTGCACCGTTTTCAAGTTATAACCATTTTTGGGTAACTTTTTTTGGAAATAGTCACAGTTTTTCATTTTTTAAAAAGAGTGCCCATGTTTGCCCACTATTGAAAAAAATATTTTTGAAAAGCTGAGAAAATTCTCTATATTTTGCTTTTTCGGACTTTGTTGATACGACCCTCAGTTGCTGAAATATTGCCATGCAAAGGTTAAAAAACAGGAAAATTTATGTTTTCTAAGTCTCACCCAAACAACCCACCATTTTCTAATGTCGATATCTCAGCAACTATATGTCCGATTTACAATGTTAAAACATGAAACATTTGTGAAATTTCCCGATCTTTTCGAAAAAAATATTATCAAAAATTTAAAATCAAGACTAACATTTCAAACGGGCCAAACATTCAATATTTCGACCATTTGAAATGTTAGTCTTGATTTAAAATTTTTGATAATATTTTTTTCGAAAAGATCGGAAAATTTCACGAATGTTTCATGTTTTAACATTGTAATTCGGACCTATAGTTGCTGAGATATCGACATTAGAAAATGGTGGGTTGTTCTGGTGAGACTTAGAAAACATCAATTTTCATGTTTTTTAACCTTTGCATGGCAATATCTCAGCAACTAAGGGTCGTATCAACAAAGTCCGAAAAAGCAAAATATAGAGAATTTTCTCAGCTTTTCAAAAATATTTTTTTCAATAGTGGGCAAACATGGGCACTATTTTTAAAAAATGAAAAACTGTGACTATTTCCAAAAAAGTTACCCAAAAATGGTTATAACTTGAAAACGGTGCACTTTATCAAAAATTCACTAAAGTACTTTTTGATTTTCAAATTCGATTTTACATCGAAAAATGAAGTTGAAATTTTTTTGCGACCAATATTTCGATTTTTTGAAAAAATCTGTATTGATTCAAAAAATCATAACTCGGTCAAAGATTTTTTGCCCATTCTGGAAATTTCTGAAAAGTTGGCATTTTATGTCCTCTAAAACATATCAAAAAATTAAAAAAAAAAAAAATAGTGTTTTTTTGCAAATCAAGTTATAGGGACAAAAAGTTAAATTAAAAATCACCAATTTTTTTTTACCGTGTATCATTTTTTTCAGTGTAGTCCATATCCATACCTACAACTTTGCCGAAGACACCAAATCGATCAAAAAATTCCTTCAAAAGATACAGATTTTTGAATTTTCACATATCATTTTTGTATGGACAGCTGCCAAATTTGTATGGAAAATTATATGGACAAACTAATGATGCAAAATGGCTTTTTTGAGCATACCGAAGGCACCACAAAAGTTTCAGCCGGATTAAAAAATACAAAAATTAAAATTAAAGAAAAAAGACCGATTCCGTAGAGAACTGCTCAATTGCAAAAAATGTTGCATGGAACTCGTTGCAAAACTTGATTTTTTCAGCACTCGTCGTATTTATCCAACTCGGTGAACCTCGTTGGATAAATGTTTGACTCGTGCTGAAAAAATCCTCTTTTTGCAACTTGTTGCATACACTACTATTTAAATACAAAGTGAGAGTTTTCGAATAAATATTGTTTTATTTCTTTATTCTATTGATTTGCTTCAAGGAATAAAAAAGAGCATCTCTTGAGCTTGAGTCAAAGGGTTAATCACTCGAGTATATCGCATACGGCGTATCATACGCGCATAATATCGCACCAAATATCAGCGTGAATATCCTACGCGCATAATTCGCATTCGCATTCGCATTCGCATTCGCATGGAGATGGTGATCTTAGCGGGTTGCAGACTGGATTTCGTCATGTATGTGTGATAATTGTCCAGCCCAGGTTGCTTAGAAATTGATTAGAGGGAATTAAAACCAATTCTACCAGAACAGGACAGATAACACCATGAGAGCCATCCATTGCCGGCCGCTCCCATCTCCACCATTCACCGGGAGAGGAATAAGGATTAGGAGCACGGGAAGTGTTGATGCTGAATTCACTTAGAAAAAGGTAGCGAAACCGCAGGCTCTTTTTCCCAACCTTATTGTGGAACTCTATCAAACTGACCATTTGATCAAATTTAATTGAATTTAAACAACAAGGATGCGTAAATGTCGCGTGGAGTTGGTAGTTGTGATGGGTAAAGGTCTGGGATTCGCCCTAAGCAAGCGATACGACCATTGGCATAAATGAAGTTAACTGTTAGATTTTTATTCTCAAGGCAAGCAATCGGATGCTGCTGTAGAGACACTTCCCGTTTATTTTTATTGGAAGGTTAGTATTTTATTAGAGTGAAAATTTATTCTCAAAGCAAACAATCGGATGCTGCTGTAGAGACTGTTTTAATTTAGCTGATGGGTTTTAAAAATTTCAAGATTCTTTCTTAGACAGCCGGCTGTGGAAAGATTGAATCAAGGAGAAAGAGAATTATATGCCAAATAAATTAAACTCAGAATAACTACCGCGCATATTATTCTGAGGTTTTTTTCGATTTAAAACATTATATATTAAATATTGTATTTCAAGAATATTGTAAAGCAAAGCAGATATTAAACGAAGAGCTACTTTTTGTCAAGCATTTAATCAAGTTCGTGAAACGAAAAAGGAGACGCGACGTGTTTTACTCCGATTGCATGTGAAAATGAATTTTCTGTTTCGACCCTTGCGTGTTTAGGCCTCTACTGTAAATCAACTGTGAGGGTTAGAGCAGCTACACACACACACACACACACACACACACACACACACACACACACACACACACACACACACACACACACACACACACACACTCACTCGTTCATCAAAAATTCAACCACGTGCAATCCACTCTCACGAACACCACTCAGGGACAAACACACAACATAAATAGAACGCTCTCACCCGGGTCTCGGCTTGGCACGCAGTCGCCTCTCGGTCATTGCCGCTTCTCTCCACCGAGCGACGGGTAGGCGTAAAATCGTCGTCCAGCGTTTCTCAGCAAAGCTGCCAGCGCAAACTCGCTCACACACCAACAAATTCAACCGATGATTCAAGCACAGCTCTGGCCGAAAACCACCACCAAGACAAAACGTGGCACAACGATGCTCGACCGCACGCATACTTGTGAGAGACAAAGAGAACCGAACGAAAAAGAGACGCGAACGAGGACGCGAGGCCATTTTGCGACGCACCAGTGTCAACACAAAAATCAATTTTTTCACATATTTCGGACCATTTTACAAAATTCCTTCACTTTGTGCACCTGGCAAACACCTTCAACTTCAACCCAAAACACTTTCCAATAAATATCCGGATAGAAATCATCGAGATTTCCTAAATAAAACGGCGGTGAACAAAGCACACGCGTGCTGCCGCTGAACACTCTCTCCCATCTCTCCCATCCCATCCCATCCTACGCGCATAATATTCACGTAATATGCTTAGGCTGCGTACAGTATGGACTACAATATTGGCTTCATATTGGTGCAATATCAGAAGTGCTTTGCCCTTTAGCTTGAGTTTACGATGGAGAGCAATTGTCTTAAAAATGTTCAATTTTATTTATTATTTTATGTTTTGGATGAAACAAAGTTGTAGATATTGCTTAGTACTTTTCAGAGGAAAAAGTTTACCCATTTTTTTAATATTTTTCAAAGTTTATGTCACCCTCCCCACCCTCAAAAATCGAAGAAGAAAAACTTTTTTTTTTCAAAATACTTCAAAGTTTTAATGGAATAAGAAGTCTCATCAATTGAAAACAATTGATAAAGCATTTTCCAGAGTTAATCATCATATTTTGCATGTTTGGGCACTTTTGAAAACAGTTTGTTTATTTTTGTGTGAAAATTCAAATGTACAGTACCATCAACTGGAGCGAAACGGGATACATGGAGTGAATCGGGACAGATGTTTTAGCCTTGGTACTGCACCAAATTTAGTTTTTTTTAAATTGGTTTCTGATAAAACAGAAACAGAACATTACATTTTTTACCCTTTAAAAAAAACTTTATTTTTTAAAACGTTAAATAAAGTCGAACATATTTGATTGATTTTAGTTTAAGATGTAAAATCAGATTTAAATCGAAAAGCACTTCTAAAATTGTTTTTCTTTTGTTTTTTTTGATAACGTGAATTTTTACCTGTAGTATTCATAAAATTACAAAGCTTGATTATCTCTAAAAATATATATTTTTTTAAAGAGATCATAAAATTTCTTATAATTTTGCTTCAAATGAATGGTAGCGGATTTTTTTTTATTGAATTCAAAACAACTTTGTTGAACTTTTTATGCACCCAAAATTCAGACTCGAGAGAACCGTTCCCTCAAAATTTATTGAGAGCTCAAAGCCAAAATCCAAAGAATAATTCTACCAACTCACACCATCATAACAACAGTGTTCATTCGTTAATTGATACAATAAATCTTCAACAAGTGTCATACATCGACATCTGACCAGTCAAAGGTCTTTCTGGTTCGACTCCCGTAGTCGACACTTTATTTCTTTATTTTTTTTGACGGATGAACTTTTTTTGCAAATGAACCTCGCCCATCTCGAGCTGTGTTCTCTGTGTCCGTGAATGGTAGGTACCACTATTCTGTCGACTCGAGGCCATTATTCTCTCGGACGAGCGGTACCCAGTTTTGTGTGTGATAATTATAATTATTTGTTAAGTGGTATGCCTAACTGCTCTACATCTTTTTTGTATTTTTCGATTTATTACTCACTGTTCAGTGTTCACTGTTTTTTTTAATTTATTTCAACCATCACAAATGTTAAGGTTGATTTGAAAATATTGAAAATATTTGTATTTGAGAGATCGGAAAAAAATCATGATAATTTAATTTTATGACATTGAAAATCGGATATTTATCTGTATATCTGTTCAACGGTAAATGAAGAAAAAGTACACACAAAGTTTCATCCAAATCAAACAATACAAAATGATCGAAGTCTCAGAGAATTGGTTTGGTGCATGATTTTGAACTGGTACTGGAGTCAAGATTTTAGGAAAATGTGGTCAAACAAAATTAAGAAGACTTAAAAATTTGTTTTTTTATAAATTGTACGTTTTCAAGTTATAGGCATTATTTGGCAAAAAATATAGAGTAATGGGAAATGTTAACAACTTCAATAAACAAAAACAATATTGGCTAAACTTCGATTAAAATTAAATACAGATCTTTTGATATTTTGAAAAAAAAAGTCCGTTATTTTGGTTCCGTATAAAACGGTTAAAATCAAAGCAAAAGAATTTTCTTTTCAAATTAGAAAATCTCATGTTTTCTTATCGGTACATTCCTCTTTCACAATATAGTCGATTTAAAATTTTATGAGTGCGGCATTATGATAATTTGGCAGCACTATCAGTTAATTGCCAGTCATTTCAGCTCAACCTATTATCACAAATGTGCGCTTTTGTCACATCTCATCATTTTGGAAAAAAAATGGTAACCGGCACCTTTTAGCGGAAAGCCCGTCACGTTAAACAGGTTGACCTTATCGGTCCTCGGGCCAGAACCGTTCCCATTATTATTTATTATTTGCATAACCCTATAATTTGAAAAACCGTTCTCCGTGCCGAAGCCGAGTGTGCGTTGCTTCTCCTGACTGCCACAAGCGACGAACCCCTCTTTTTGGCACAGTGGGAAAAGTTTTAGATTTCGGGCCAGGTTTCAAAAGCATTTTTTTTCTTCAAAACAATATCGAAATCTGTTGCTTCTGTATGAAAATGCTAACATGATTATATTTTTGATCAATTTATAAAGATATTCTCACTATGTCCCGCAGTGATCACAAGCAAAATCTCAGCCAAGAATGCTGCAATTTTGCTGAAATTCGTGATACGTGAACGTGTGTCGAGGGAATCAACAACATATCGCTCAGTTTGTGAAACGTTGGGCGGTGGGAAATTGCCTCAAGGGGGATTTATGCTTCGTATACCAATGTGCATTATGTGATTTATGCACGATGAGATTCCCAGCATCATGCTGCGACTCGAGTGCTGCTGGACAACTTGTTGAACAACTACGACAACATCCCTACCGGAGAGTTGACCTTCATGAGCAAATATAATTGACCTTTGTAGTTCTGAAATTTAAAGCAAATTTCAAGATTTTGAAATTGTTACCCAATTTGTCTCATTTCCCAGCGCTGATCCTCCCAAGTCTGGTACAAGTTCACCACGCGCATGGTGGTAGATTTATGATGGGAAAATAATAAATGAAATTACCTGCAGAAACCAGTGCGGCCAGCAGCCGACTCCCACCCTGTTCGTGCGGTTTTTCGAGAGGGTAAAAGGGCGGCATCTCAGACAAAACGGGCCCCCAAGTTATGAAGCGTTTCTGCCAGGGTGGAACAAGTCATAAATCTTCCCGGAGCTTTGCAGGAGTCCGCACTCACCTCTTCAAATTGCCATTCTCATAGTCGGTTTTCCGAGAGATGGTTTTCCAATTGGCATAGAAAAAGAGAGACTGGTGCGCCGGAGATCGTTGCATTGATACTGAGCGTTGCACTTGAACTCTTAACCTTGGTCCATGGTAACATGGTATTGGCTGGAGATGTAATTGCTGAACGAGCGGTCGTGTTGTTCTGCACTGGCACTGACTGCAGCGCTAGGATGAGGAATGGCCGTTTAAGAGTGCAATTATACTTTGCAACAGTTGCTAGAAGAGTAATGGTGAAGTTTGACTCGACGATTAATGGATGGATGTTGTTGAAATGGGTCGAATATTTTGGCATGTTAGAGAAAATGGAAAAAAATAATGACTCTACTTAACTTATGACTAAGAAGCAAACCGTGGATAACAAATTATAATAAATTTTCTGTTGTTTTGATATGATATAATGTTTTGTTTTTTTTTTAAATATCTTATGGGTTCGGGGAGACCTAAAACCTATTTTAGTAATGGGTAAGTCTCTGCCAACCCACACGAAATCCCTCCCCGGCCCCTCTTCGATTCCTTGAAACTTTGCTCTATGGGGTAATTTTAGTCCGTGATCTCAAATTTGACGTCAATTTTTAGATATCTCGTGACGGTCGGGTGCTACTGAGGGTGCTGTGTCCTATCCCTCGCCTGTTCCAGACCAAAATCCATGATAAAGCTGTCAGACCAAATCTGGCAGACCAAGACTGTCAGACCAAAAAGGAAAAAGTAAACAATCTTGGTTTTTGACTTTAGGTGCACAAATCAAGAAAAAAACAATTTGAAACCAATTTTTTTTAATTAGCGGGTTTTTTGGCTGCAATATTTTGTGTACGTCAGAAAATGATTAAATTATTCGGCGTCGTGTTATCAAACAATTAATCAAGCAGTTAAGAGCATTCTTCGGCCACCTAAATTTTAGATCGTGCTTTCGGTGTTCACCTGAACAATCTTAAAATTATTTATACGGATTTGTGATTTCTCTTGTTCCATCATTCCCTTACATAGGGTGTCAAAGGGACTTTTGTGAAAAAATGGAAGCCTGATATGATGGCGTACTCAAAATTCCGTAATAAAATATATGTTTTATCAAGAAAAGATTTAAAATCAGTGCAATTTCCCGTTACTCCACTGTCAAAAAAAACGTGAGACATGTAATTTTATTAGAAATTTAATGTTTTTTTCGAATCAGCACAGAGGTCATTTTTTCATTTAGCACAAAAATTTAATTTTGGAATTACGTGTTTTTTTGTAGCGTTGATGTTATACATCGTTGTAAATCAAACAAAAACAAGACAAAAATGATGTGTAAACATAGTGGGATTGCATATACTCTTCACGATTTATTTGTATTTTACGAAAAAGTTTTTTGAAAAAGTTATGATCTTGACCGGTTTTTGAAGTTTCAACCCCTAACACTTAATCGTGTGTTTTTTTGAAAGTATTTTTCGAAAAGCTCAGCCAATTTTGCATAAGAATTGCATTTTGTACGTTTGGTGTGGCTCGTGCACAGCTTGAATGTTGGGATTTTTCTGTTGTTTAAACTGTACATTGAATTTTTAATAATATTTATGATTTAAAATAAATTTTAAAAAATATACTAGGCTTTTGAAATGTAATTTTCAGAGCACTCGCATTATTTTTTTTTTCAATATGCACAAACTTTCAAAATTAAAATCAAAATAATGACGTGTTCGGCACGGTATGTCCATGAATCCTTCTTCCTCTGTAAATTCTGTGAAACTTGATCCGTTCTCAGAATCCTCTCTGCACAGTAAAAAAATGTGTAAATTTGGAAGATGTAATTGTAACCTCAATTTAGACTGAAAAAGTTACATAACACCAGAAAAGAAGCGAAATTACACATTTTCATGGGTAAAATTACACATTTTTCTGATGTAATACAGATGTAATATTACCATGATTTTTACTGTATAGATCAGATTTGAAAATCTAAATCAAAACTTATCGAAAAAGTTGTTGCATGACGTTACTTAGCCAATGAGCCAATTAGTTACAATAAGAAATGCAGTTTCCTGCGTTTAAAATCATATTTAGCATGTCTGGGATCGATAAAAATAAATTCAATTTTTGTGGAATTCCAATGTACAGCAAAGCAAAAAATAATTTTCGGCGATAAAAAAATCTCTCCAATAGGGGAAATATACCCATTCTAATCACTCTAAGCCGTTCGACCAATTCTCATCACTTTTGCCGTTTTCCGCTATTAAATCAACATTTTCAGATGTATCAACAATGGAGAGTTGCTTGCTCACTTTTATTTGAGCTGCTTGTTACTTTGGAACAGTCAAAAACACTTTATGAAAGCTGTAATTCATGATCAAAGTGCTGATAGGCCGATAATAGAAATAGGCTGATAAAGGGTATAGTTCCCCTACTTGGATATTTTGAAAACAAATGATTGCAAAACAACTGGGCAGGCGTAAAATGCATTTTAACCCTCTAACGCCCATGGTTACTCCAGAGCAATAATAAATTTTGTCTCCAAAATTAAATTTCTTTGCAACCATGCGTTTTTTCAACCTGGTTCAACCTGCGTTAGTTTATATAGAATGTTAGCTTATAACCATTAAAATTTCATCCAATTTGGTCGATCCAGTTACGAGTAATGGTGAAAAACGTAAAAAATCTCGATTTTGCTCTGGGCGGGAAGGGGTTAAAACACTTTTCTCATACAAATGTTGAGACCATGGCCTGTAATTTAAATTTTTATAATTTTTTTTATAATACTACAAAGTGTTGGTAATTCGATGAATTACATTTTTAAATTTAAAAAAAAGCAGTTTAGAAATCTGTTTATCTTGGAACGGTTCTTTCAAAATATCGGCGGTTCAAAAAGAACCGCGGCTCTTTTTTTGTGAACCATGGTTCATCCGCTTTTTTAATGAACCGGATCTTATGTTCTCCACCTCTAGTTCCAATGATAATTCCAATTTTATTATTGTTTTTTTTTTTGCGATAAATGTTAAGGGTTTGGAGAGACATAATGTATTGATAGTCATAAACAATGCTTAAAAAAAAAAATGAATTAACATTAAAATAATTTCATATAACAATTTTCAGCATTTTACAAAATCGTAACAAAGATGCATATAACTGGATGCAATTATTGAATGATCGATGTATGTTACAAATGAAATAAGTAGAACTAATATTTAAAATAGCATCCAGGGAAATATTTTTTTCTCAATTTCCATTTTAGATTTTCTCACCCTGCTTCCAAATTGCAACTCACAAAGCTTCTCAAAAATCACGACTTCAAAAATCATATTTTTTTTCCTACGATAAGAAATTCCCATCACGAGCACTCATTACAGTCCTTGCAATCACTCTTCTCTTTCTCTCACACTAATCACTCATTTGCTCATTCTTCTCTCATTCGCTCTCATGCGCTTGCCGCGAGGCGCATCGTGTGTGTCGTTGCGCGTGGCTTTCGCAAAAGCATAATATGCGCCTCATGCAAATTATTTCACCCCCTCGAGGGGCAGTCGTTCCGTTACAGTTCACACGAGCCGACAAAAGCACTTTTTTCACATGTGGGTGTACAAATGTGTGTGCTGTGTTCCCAACATTTATGAGAAATTACAGAGCTTGGTGTGGTTCTCAGTACAATATCGAAAAGTGTACAACTTAATAAGCGATCATTTGCGAGTCTGATGCCGACAGCGAAAAAAAAGGATGTTCTTATTGCAGTGATTTATGCTAATTTCAGGTAATACAACGAGAAACCGCGAGTATTTTCGCGAGATCGTGGTGCTCATTACAGAAGAGAGAGAGGAAGAAAAAAGTTCGCGAAAACGAATGCTCTTAAGTCGATTTAGTTAAAACGGATTTGTGAAAAGTTGTGGTTTGCAGACCGGGCAATCGAGCTAAAGAGAGGCGAAGAATCGTCGTAATCGGAAAGTGCATTCAACGACGGTGATCAAATGAAATTAGCGGAAAACGTCTGATCAAGTCTCGAGCGGCAAATTGAAGGGAAGAGCGCAATTGAGTGTGCCGAGTTGAAGCATTAGTGAAGTGATAATTGGTTGTTCGCAATTAAGCTGGGGAGTAGTTGTTGCACCAGTTTGAATCAGAGTGCTGTAGATAGACGGAGCTTTGGCCTGGGAAATCGCATTGGAGGAGATTGATGTGATGCATTTAGAGCTGAGCATTAAATGTGACCAGTGATTCAGATACGTTTTATCGGATTAATGCTATTACTGCGAAAGGATTAAGATAGTGGATGCTGTAGGGAGAGCTGTTTTAAAAAGCAGGTAAGATCACGCTTGAAAAAAGGCATCTAAGTAGCTGTTTATGCTAAAAATATGATACATTCCTCCATTAATACATAATTGAATAAATTATCTTTTCGTTATAGATTTAAAAAAATCTTTGAAGAAATAGTATTCTTTTAACCCTTTACAACCCAACTCTGCCTCTAGACGGGCTTCGATCTAATAATTTGTCAAACATCCATTTTCAACCAATTTTTGTTCTTTAAAACGCATTGGAAAAAAGAACTCTTAAAAATTTACAAAATTTTGGGGTTGGAAGTTTGACTAGTTTTATGTGACTTTGCTGATGTTTTTAAACATGTCATTTTTTTTTGGGTCTACTTGGGTTGTGTGTCATTCACTAACATTTCCTATATTTTGAGTAAAAATAAGTATACAGCAATTTTTGTAGTGTCCCGGACTATGCCTCTACGCAATTGTTTATAATTTAATTGATAATGATATCATTCTATAGCAGAAAATGCGAAAAACAAGCAAAACAATTGAAAAAGTGACTGTTAAAACATGAAAAGATTAGAAAGGAAAGAAGGAATGATAGGAGGTGGTAGAATAGGCCAAATACTAGCAAAAACAAACAAACAAGATAAATGCAAACAAGATAAATGCGACTAAGTGAAACAACTTTACGGGAGGAATGGTTTTGAAAAAGGTGCAAGGCTGGCACACATTTTATCTAAAGGTTTTGTCTCCCCCGTACAAAGTTGGTCCGAAAAACCAGGGGGCACAACAATATTTTTTCAAAAAGCTTCTAAATTTCACTGGAAATTTAAGTGCATCAGCTGAAATCAGTTTAAAATGCATTCCTCTGCGTTTAGAATCTTTTTAGCATGTTTGGGTTGAAGTTTTTTTTTCACTAAAATTTTTGTGCTCGTAAAAAAAAAATAACTAATGATTGCAAAACAACTGAACTAGTGAAACATGCATTTTAAAACACTTTTTTGATGCAAATGTTGAAACTTTGGCTTGTTATTTCAATATTTATATATTTTATGCTTACAATTATGACACACATTCCAAAATAAGTAATAAAAACATGTTAAGCTCGAAAATAATGTATGTTAAAATTTAAAATAATTGTTCATATTTAAGATTACATATTTCTTTTTATATTTGGTCGCTTTAGAAAGTTTGTCGTATTTTTTCATAGACAATGTATTTTCCATAAAAATCGATTAATTTATCCTTCAATTTACCGATTATTACCACGTTTTCAAATAGATTCCGCGTAAAAATTATAAATAAATTGATTAAAAACGTCAGATTCAAATTGAGATTTCTCAAAATAGACACCGATAGACACGGAGATATTTTCAGGAAATTTAGTTGAAAGTGTGCATTTTCAGGTGCATTGTTAGGTTTGTGTGTGTGTGGTCCAATCCAATACCCGCTAACCGGTAGCGAAATTATGGGAAAGTATAGTTTTGTATCAGACTTTGTATATGCCGAATGCTGATACAACTTACAGTATGTAAAAAAAGTATTTACACCCCTTGGGCACTATGCACATTTTGTGATGAAACATGTAAAAAATTTAAAGTTTGACAGGAACCTAGTACTACGTTTTGTTCAGAAACTCATGCCAAACATTTTGCTACAAAAAGCTCATGAAAAGATGATTTCTATAAAAAGTTATATAACAAATACTATTACGAAAATAAAAAAGGTGCAAAAAAAGTTTGTACACCTTTCGAAAAATTGACATAAATAATGTTATTTGTTGACAAATCACCATAAATCCAGTCTCCCAACTCCAAATAGGCATCCTTGACTGATTAAAAAAATAATTTGGATTGAATATAAAGTTTACTAACTACTTAGTATAATAGTTTATATAACTCTGGAAATTCTATATAAAACTTATCTAAACTTAATTTTGCAAACTTTTAATTCAACTAAATGTCAATATATTACCATAGAATTGCTAAATAAACATTTTGGAGTGGGTATAACACCGTTTTGGGGGTATTTGTATCGATAGAATAGATTTTTCGTTGGAATTTCGTACCAACCCGGAATTACGTCGTAGGAAAATCCGCCGGCATCCGAACCGGTCCACGATTCACAAGTCAACCTATGTGGAATCGGAAAGGGCATAAAATTTCCGATCTTTTGATACCCATACATCTAGGTTTTCTTTAAAACCTACGTTTTTAAATACCTGGGCAAAAAGTAAGTTTGATTAACGAGAACAAAAATTACGAAATTCCATACATTTTTGGCAGGTTGCTCAAACGAAACCATAACAACGTTTTTGCTTAGGTATTTAAAAACGTGGGTTTTATAGAAAACCTGGATGTATGGGTATCAAAAGATCGGAAATTTTATGCCCTTTCTGATGCCACATAGGTTGACTTGTGAATTGAGGACCGGTTCAGATGCCGGCGGATTTTCCGACGACGTAATTCCGGGTTGGTACGAAATTCCAACGAAAAATCTATTCTATCGATACAAATACCCCCAAAACGGTGTTATACCCACTCCAAAATGTTTATTTAGCAATTCTATGGTAATATATTAACATTTATTTGAATTAAAAGTTTGCAAAATTAAGTTTAGATAAGTTTTATATAGAATTCCCAGAGTTATATAAACTTTTATACTAAGTAGTTAGTAAACTTTATATTCAATCCAAATTATTTTTTTAATCAGTCAAGGATGCCTATTTGGAGTTGGGAGACTGGATTTATGGTGATTTGTCAACAAATAACATTATTTATGTTAATTTTTCGAAAGGTGTACAAACTTTTTTTGCACCTTTTTTATTTTCGTAATAGTATTTGTTATATAACTTTTTATAGAAATCATCTTTTCATGAGCTTTTTGTAGCAAAATGTTTGGCATGAGTTTCTGAACAAAACGTAGTACTAGGTTCCTGTCAAACTTTAAATTTTTTACATGTTTCATCACAAAATGTGCATAGTGCCCAAGGGGTGTAAATACTTTTTTTACATACTGTATTTCAGTCCCGGGTATTAGGTGGTGATAGCCCTCGCGCTGCTTCCAACGACCCGTTTCAGAATGACAGAGCTCCTTGCGGTCCAATTCCGAGGTCGCTGGGCATTGTTTGGCCCCGCCTGAACATAGAAGCAAGCATCTGAAGGAAACTCGATCTATATTTAGACTTCCAATCCCGTCAGGCAAATCAGGGATCAGCGCGTATTTAATATGAGAAGATAACATGTTTCAACACTACGGATCATTTCACTGCTACAGTGGAAACCTTCTGATGGCCGACTGCTTAGCGTCCCAGACCACCAATCCTAAGGCGTGAGTTTGAATCCCGCCTGATTCATTTTCGTTTTTGTTCATATTCAAAGTTCAAATTCATGATTCCAAATTTCAAATTTCAAAGGAACCGACCGGGATTTGATCCCTGAACCTTCTGCTTGTGAGGCAGAAGCCGTAACAATTAAGCCACGGAGCCGGATCAGGTGCATTGTTAGGTTTTGTGCCAAAATGCGCCATTTTGAAAACATAGCAACATGAACATAGGCTCAAAATCACTTAAAAATGGTTATAACACCTCAATAAAGGCTCGAAACACTTTGCTGTCTTCGGCAAAGATGTGTAATTTTATGTCATACAACACTTCAGAACATAGTAGGCCGCTAAAATGGTGACATTTTGTGTTATCACCAAAAACGTGCTTTTTTGAACATTTTTTTGCAAAAATGGCGTATATCCCGAGTAGATTAAGAGCTACAAATTTGGAGCCTTCGACAAACTTTCATGAAATTTTCTCCTCTACCGGAAACACCAAAGCTCTACAACGTCATCCAACAAAGTTAGTTTTTGGTTGACACCCTGGAAGGTCGTCACCCTGTATGTCACTAACTTCAAAAGATAGCCCTTATCAAGTACAACAACTCTTCCGAAGACTTTATTTGGCTAGGATGTCAAATAAATGAGTTATCAATTTATTCCACTTATTTTTGCCAATCCGAACACTGTGCAATGATTGTCAAACATTGCCGTGAGATTTCTTATGATTTTAGGAGATTTAATGTTAATAAACTTCAAAATGAAAAAAAAATCTACCGATAGGAGATTTCCTTGCTCCAGAAAATTAGGGAACAAAAAAATGAACATTTTAAAGTCTCTCTTGGAGTTATTTTTTCTCTTTGAGAACGGGGAAAGATTTGCTTTTGTCATAGAACTTAGGATTATCTACCTATTGAAAGATGGCGCGTTACCAAGGGAACTAATATTTGGGATTTGGTCTCAGTACTCCAACCGAAACAAGCCCCATGCCCCCCCTCCCCTCATTTTGTTACATCCTAGTTGACATAGAAGTATATGAAATTGCACAAAAGACTCGAAAAGGAAATTGATTTTTATTAATGAAGAAAAATTCTCGTGTTAGTTTTCAAAAGGTCTTAAGCGCCATTTGTAGATAAAGCCCTTTTCGACTAATTCTCGTTTAATTTATGTATAAATGACTTCAAAAATTCTATAAATTGTACATATTCACGTTTTTTTGGATGATCTTTACTGAAAACCAATGAAAATTCGCTTTGCTTTAGAAAAAAAAAATTTGTATCTAAAACATACTTGAACTCAAAAATAAAAGGTTTGACTTACAAAAAAAAAAAAAACGTTTCAAGAACTTTTGCAAAGTTTTTTGTCATATTGGTCATGTGTAACGTAACACCTTTACACTTTTGAAACTTGTTGTGAATTCGTTGTTCAGTCCAGACTTGATTATCCGAAGATTTATATTTGGATTTTTGGATAGCTGATTGCATATTAAATGACAAAATGCATTTTTAAATTTTCATCACTGTCATTTTGGCTGCCATCTTGAATTTAAAAAATCTCATTCCCTTCAAAGATGTTTATGGGCAAACAAAAATTAGGCAAAGTTTTTTTTGTGTGGTTTGAGTATCCGGAGATTTAATTATCCAGTGAATGATTTCCCAGGCCTTCGGATATTCGAATCTGGACTGTTTATGAAAATATGATTTATTAATTTGCAATCTTCAACATCCCTGAAACCAATTTTGAAAAGAAAAGGATATCAGCTGGAAGTGTCTGAAATGTGATGTGTGTTTATATAAAATTCTAAATTGCGCTCTAACTAAACGCCTTCACAATTCGTCAGCTGTGTGCTATCTTGTGACATAGACCATTTGATACTTTTCGAGAAAAACGATTTTTAAAGTTTGAGGTTGAATATTTTCACAACAATACATGATAAACTATTTTTGAATACAGCGATCTGTTCGTATATTATCGATGAACAAACGCTCCAAGTATGGACTAATTAAGTGAAATCTACTAAAAGTTACAGTATAAAATGTAACTAAAAATCTGAAAAGCACGTGTCACAAGTGTGTTTTGAAAGTAAAAATGTACTACGTGTCACAAGTGTGCACAGAATTCCCATACAAAATTAAATAAGCTCAAATCAATAGTTTAGTTAAGTTAAACAATAGTTTTTGAAATTTTTATGATAAGATTTCCTTGAAACAACGGTAAGCAATCAAAATGTTGAGAAAACGAGGAATTTTTTTTCGCTTTTCCGAAGTTTTCCACGATTTTTTAATGAGTAATAATAAAAATTCTCTTAAATTATCTAAAATATCGACATTCCATAGAGTCATGTGGGAAAATGTTTTCGTACCCTCCAGCAAATCGCGAAATCTTTTACATGAGTGTTGAACTTTTTTTTCTTCTACAAGCCATCGCCGCTCCAGCAGTGCAACAAACCTCCGTGGAAAGCCTGCGAGGGTGAAAATAATGATATTATTGAGATGCGATCTGATGGGGGAGAGGAGTCTGTGTGTCTTATGTTGTGAGCTGATTTTTTTTTCTTTATTCTCCTTGAAAGACGCCAAGGCTTTCCTTCCCCTGGTTCGTCACGGTTTTTCGTGGCCGACGAGGTTTTCCTGAGCGCAAGAACAATCGACGATCGAATTGGCTTGATGGGATATTAACAATAGCCGCCGGATATTCGTGAGATCTGGTCGACCGGAGTCGGTTCCGTTCCGGCCGGTCTATACGAGCGCGAAATTGGCCTCCTCCACCCATGGACGGGTTTTTTTTGCTTCGATAAGATTGATGGATTTAATGGTCGGGACCTTACGAAGAATGGTTTCTGGCTAAAGATAAGCTTCCCCTTCGTCCCACCTCCTCGTTGCACAACCAAGATATGTTGTTCATCCGCGATAGCCAGTTTTCATGATGTTGTGCGAAATTGCAGGTTGTAAGATTGGCATGTACTATAAAGCATCTGTCTGGGAGCGTAAACAACAATTTCATATGTCAAAAGAAAAGATGTTGTTTAGGTTGGTTGAGAACATGAACATGATGTTGTCGTGATCTGAACAAGGCAGATAATGCGCCGTTGTAAACTTTCCCAGCGGAACATGTAAACAATTACTCAATCATATTCGATAGGTTATGTGATATGAAGTATGAACAGAATCTCATCTTGTTTTGGGAAGATGTTGTAAGTTCCTTCAAAGAATATCATAGTCCAGTACTTCAAATAATCAAGTCTATGAAGCATCCACGAGTTGTTCTTGATCTCTGTACTCAACATTCAACCGTAACGCAACGCTTCCAGCAACGGATGCTTGTAGAAGGAAAAACTGGATCCCCAACTATATACACGCAAAAAAGTCCGTTCGCGTAAACGTGAACAACGTACCATGAAAATAGGAAACAAAGCAAATTTTATGATAAGATTTTGCACCGTGAACAAATGCATGATTGCAACCGATTTCCATGAACGTTTGTTCACGAAAAACCGTAACGCCAGGTCTGGTTACGTTTTTCCTGATCTCGTATTCATAAACTTCGTTCATGGTAATGGGAAACAAATCATACATTTGTTCACGCTCATGCGAACAAAAAGCATGAAATTTTTCTTCGGGGGAATTTTGTGGGCGTTGCCACAGCTTTGAAACAGAGGCGAAGAACGTTCAGAAATCCTTATACGGAAAAGTGACAGTTGCAGGGTATCATTCAATTATTACGTGATGAACTATTTAATTTTGGCCCGGGTACGGATATATTTATCTGCAATCAGTTATTCGCATACCAAAATTAGATAATTTAACCGATTTTGGATTTTTTGGCCGCAGACGAAAGATACTAAGAACCTGCTTTATTGGAGCAATGCCGACGGAACCTGGTCCAACCTGGCCACTCCGGAACGGGTCACCGGTAACCGGTGACCATTTGGGGACACTTCGGAATTTGCAAGGAACCATGTCATGTGACATATCAAAATTCATCAAATTAAAAACTACGACCATTACAAGTGATGCCAACGTCCTCTGGCCCAACCTGGCCACTCCGGAACGGGTCACCGGTAACCGGTGGCCACTTGGGGACACTTCGGAATTTTCAAGGAACCATGTCATGTGACATATTAAAATTCATCAAATCAAAAACTATGACCATTACAAGTGATGCCAACGTCCTCTGGTCCAAACTGGCCACTTCGGAACGGGCCACCGGTAACCGGTGGCCACTTGGGGACACTTCGGAAATTGCAAGGAACCATGTCATGTGACATATCAAAATTCATCAAATTAAAAACTATGACCATTACAAGTGATGCCAACGTCCTCTGGACCAACCTGGCCACTCCGAAACGGGTCACCGGTAACCGGTGGCCACTTGGGGACACTTCGGAATTTGCAAGGAACCATGTCATGTGACATATTAAAATTCATCAAATCAAAAACTATGACCATTACAAGTGATGCCAACGTCCTCTGGCCCAACCTGGCCACTCCGGAACGGGTCACCGGTAACCGGTGGCCACTTGGGGACACTTCGGAATTTTCAAGGAACCATGTCATGTGACATATTAAAATTCATCAAATCAAAAACTATGACCATTTAAATAATGCCAACG